>NW_027422597.1:415729-473089 GCF_048934315.1 Petromyzon marinus
AGAGAGAGGGGGTAGAGAGAGAGGGGGTAGAGAGAGAGGGGTAGAGAGAGAGGGGGTAGAGAGAGAGAGGGGGTAGAGAGAGGGGGTAGAGAGAGGGAAGGGGTAAGGAGAGCGGAGTGAGAAATCTAGTGTTAAATATTTCATTTAAAAAAGTGAGGGGGGTGGGGGTTTACATAAAGCAAAGCATTGAACAAGAACCAAAAAAAAACCGAATTGATGAACGGAGCAGAGTGCCGACTACAATGACCGAGCATCTTCTTGTCTCCTCTGATCGTTAAACAGAAGAGAGAGAAACACGGGGAGAGTTAGAGAGAGGGGAAGAGAGAGAGACACACGGAGAGACACGAGGAGAGAGACATGGGGAGAGTAAGAGAGAGGGGGAGAGAGAGAGACACGGGGAGAGAGAGACACGGGGAGAGAGATACACGGGGAGAGAGAGACACGGGGAGAGAGATACACGGGGAGAGTTAGAGAGAGGGGAAGAGAGAGAGAGAGACACGGAGAGACACGAGGAGAGAGACACGGGGATCGAGATTCACAGGGAGAGAGATACACGGGGAGAGAGATACACGGGGAGAGAGATACACAGGGAGAGTTAGAGAGAGGGGGAGAGAGAGAGACACGAGGAGAGAGACGTGGCGATCGAGATTCACAGGGAGAGAGATTCACAGGGAGAGAGACACACGGGGAGAGAGAGACACCGGGAGAGAGAACCACGGGGAGAGTTAGAGAGAGCGGGAGAGAGAGAGACACGAGGAGAGAGACACGGGGATCGAGATTCACGGGGAGAGAGATACACGGGGAGAGATATACACGGGGAGAGAGATACACAGGGAGAGAGAGACACGGGGAGAGAGATTCACAGGGAGAGAGATTCACGGGGAGAGTTAGAGAGAGGGGGAGAGAGAGACACGGGGAGAGAGATTCACAGGGAGAGAGATTCACGGGGAGAGAGATTCACAGGGAGAGAGATACACGGGGAGAGAGATACACGGGGAGAGTTAGAGAGAGGGGGAGAGAGAGAGACACGAGGAGAGACACGAGGAGAGAGACACGGGGAGAGAGATACACGGGGAGAGAGATACACGGGGAGAGAGAGAGAGAGACATGGCAGAGGGAGGCGATTTGCCATTCTGACACATTGCCTGATGAAGCTGGTTGTTGTAATCACCAGAGAAATGTTCAGTAAGTCAAATTGTAAATGTCGTGGGTTAACTGTCCAACACACAACCGGTTAGTACGGAAGTAGCCACTAGCTGGCACGTTTTGTTTAAGTGACAAACATTACGAATTGGTCGTGTTGGGTGGTGGTAGGTTATTGACACATTTATATTTACACAATCTAACCAAAATAAATCGATAATCACCACCCCAACCCCAACCACTATCACAACCCCTATCACTACCCCAACCCCGATCACTACCCCTATCACTATCACTACCCCAACCCCGATGACAACCCCTATAACTACCCCTATCACTACCCCTATCACTACCTCTATCACTACCCCTATCACTACCCCAACCCCTATCACTACCCCAACCCCAACCACTACCCCATCCCCTATCACTACCCCAACCCCTATCACTACCCCAACCCCTATCACTACCACAACCCCCATCACTACCGCTATCACTATCCCTATCACTACCCCTATCACTACCCCATCCCCTATCACTACCCCAACGACTACCCCAACCCCAACCACTACCCCAACCCCTATAACTACCCCATCCCCTATCACTACCCCAACCACTACCCCAACCCCAACCACTACCCCAACCCCTATCACTACCCCAACCCCTATCACTACCCCAACCCCTATCACTACCCCAACCCCTATCACTACCCCAACCCCCATCACTACCCCAACCCCTATCACTACCCCAACCCCTATCACTACCCCAACCCCCATCACTACTCCAACCCCTATCACTACTCGAACCCCTATCACTACCCCAACCCCTATCACTACCCCAACCCCTATCACTACCCCTATCACAACCCCAACTCCTATCACAACCCCAACCCCAACCACTACCCCAACCCCTATCACTACCCCAACCCCTATCACTACCCCAACCCCTATCACTACCCCATCCCCTATCACTACCCCAACCCCTATCACTACCCCAACCCCCATCACTACCCCAACCCCTATCACTACCCCAACCCCTATCACTACCCCAACCCCTGTCACTACCCCAACCCCTATCACTACCCCAACCCCTATCACTACCCCTATCACAACCCCAACTCCTATCACAACCCCAACCACTACCCCAACCCCTATCACTACCCCAACCCCTATCTCTACCCCTACCCCCATCACTACCCCAACCCCTATCACTACCCCAACCCCTATCACTACCCCCATCACTACCCCAACCCCTATCACTACCCCAACCCCTTTCACTACCCCAACCCCTATCACTACCCCAACCCCTATCACTACCCGAACCCCTATCACTACCCCTACCCCCATCACTACCCCAACCCCTATCACTACCCCAACCCCTATCACTACCCCCATCACTACCCCAACCCCTATCACTACCCCTACCCCCATCACTACCCCAACCCTTATCACTACCCCAACCCCTATCACTACTCCCATCACTACCCCAAGCCCTATCACTACCCCTACCCCCATCACTACCCCAACCCCCATCACTACCCCAACCCCTATCACTACCCCATGGCAGCCAACACTCGGCCCACTCTTTTTGTTGAGTGAGAAAGCAAGATGAAATCCGTCAACGCGCCAAACGAACATCAATCGCCGTCGATCTCCCGTGCCTCCACAACAGCAACAACAACAACACCAACAGCAACAACAACAACAACAACGTCGCTGCTAATCCACGCCAGTGTGCCTCCTCTTCAGGTTCCAAACAATGACAACGCCAGATTGGCCACGGCAGCAGGGCAGCCACAACGGGAATGTCGACCTCTCGGGCGAAGTACGCGCGCACGAGTACCTCGCCAACGTGACGAATGCCCACGTTGTTGTTGATGTTCTGAAGCTCCGATGCAAGCCCATGCCTTGGACTCCAGTCGCAATCCCACGCCCAGGGACGCACAAGCTAACGGCTGTAGGCGCCTGCCCATATGCGCGAAGAGCTCCGGCCGCAGAGTTCCAGCACCTTCCCGACGACTGAAACAGAAACCACCTACACCACCAGCATCGAGACGGTTTGGAGGCTGCACACCGCCAAAGTGGACGAAGGCTTTAATAAAATAAAGCGCTCCCAAGTGCACCAATCTCAGGCCCATCGGTCGGTGACTTTCACAGCCGTCGCGCTACGTGAAGGGGCTGCCCAAGGAGATGGGGGCTGACGGCGAAGACCCCACAGACCGGATGCCCGCCGACAAATCTGCACGTGGCCTCCGACCCCAAAGCGGCGAGCAACCTTCCATCCTGCCACTGCAGCCCAGACCTCGCCATTGTTTCCAAGGATCGAAGTGGGGGTCACACTTCACGTATCCCGTGAAATGCTCTCCGAGCTTAAGCTGAAGTCAGCATGTGGCCCATCATCGCGCGCATTGGCACCAAGATCCCCGTGATCGTGTCAAAACTACTATCGAGGTGGAACCCCGGTGAAAGCTAACCGGGACCGCTGCAAGGAAGCTGGAGAGAAAACATCGGAATGTTCTCACCATTCTGTTGGCCCTCCTTACTGCAGCCGCCGAGAAGAGTATCCTCCAAGGCTTCTGGAAATATAACGGGCTCCCTCGCTGGACAAAAGGGTCCCAGGACCTGCTCCCACAGTACAATCAGTCGGGCAGTCCACAGGTCGCAGAGTCTTTAGACCCGGCCAGGCTGATGCCAGCTGGTAGATTGAGTGCATTGAAGGCCCCCCCCCCCGATTTCGCACACTCCAGCCGCTGTAACCTGAGACCGAGTGCCGCTAACCCAACAGAGGGTCCCACCCACAACTCTGTAGCCCCCCAAACTAGCGGAGAACACGAAAGAGGACCGCTCGACAAACACGCCAAGCGAGAGATTCGTCATCACGTGTATGTACGAACGTACTCCGTTGGAATTCCGTTCGCACCGTACGTAGCCAACCGTGCTAATCGGCGCGGATGATGTGAGGGAGGGGTCTGGCTGCAAGGCTTGCCGGCAGAGATGGTATCCACCCCCCCCCTCCCCCCCCGCCCCAGAATTTCTCCATCACTTAGGGCCCAGGGGACTCCAATGGCTGGCAGAACTGTACACCAAAAAGCGTGCAAAACCGGGTGCCTCTCAACAGCATGGCAGGAGGCAATGGTCGTTGCTATGCGAGAACCCGGGCAGGCCAAAACCAGCGACCCGGTGAGCGATCGACCGATAGCACTGCTCTGCATGATCTATAATCTCCTGGAACACACCATCCCCTGGGGAATAATCGAATAATCGGTGCCCTCGTTGGAGTCTGTGGTCCCGGAAGAACAAGCGGGATCCTTAGGCCTGGACGCGGAAGCAGCGGCTGCAACGGAGCTTTGCCCCCCCCCCCCCCCCCCCTCCTCCTCTCCCTTGTAGCCTTTGTGGACTCGTCATCAGCCACTGACGCGGTGCTGGATTGAGGGGCTTGGAGATATCGACGCTCGCCTGGGCCACTTCCCTGCCACGCAACGACACGTCCCTGACATCCACGACGCCGAGCAGATTCGGGCCACAGCGTGTCTGTAGTACGGAGGGGGGGGGGTGGAGGCAAATAAATCCAGCCCGTCCCGGCTCCTCGCCAAAGGGATTGCCAGAAGGTTGAATCCTCGCGGCCGATGCTTTTCGTATGCCCTAAGCACGAGCGACGTTCCGCCAGCCGGATCTCTGCAAATGCGTTGTGCATGCGGGGATGACCTTGCCCCAGGCAACGCATGCAGCCACCATCGGCGACATGGGATCCACTCTGACTCAAGCGAGACCTAAACGCCGTGGGCTCATAGCCAAATCCACAGGAAACGACAATCCCTGCGTTTCGGCCTGATAATTTGGAGCGCCAAGCACGCTCTGAAGGCGGCCTCCCGCGGCAAAGACAACTCTGGGCAACGCGCGCCCCCCGCTCCGTCCTCTCTAGGAGAATGAAGCTGGGCCGTGCGTGTAAAACTTCCACTGGCCACCCGGACAAAGGTGGGCGCCGAGACCAAAGCAAGGGCCGAACCTGGTCCAGAAAGTGGCAAGTACAAGCTGGGGCACAGCAGTACCCTCGGTGCTCGATGGCGCCTCGTGTGTGCTGTAGCCGAGCACTGTGCACCAGCATAGATAAGGGAGCAGCTCCACTCGACTTGATGTCAAACCGAACGCCACAATGCAGTGGTGTGTATCGCTGGAACCCCCCCCCCCCCAAGTCGACCCCGACACCCTGGCTGCCCGTGCTGTCATAAATCTCTCACCGCCACCAGCCACCAGCCACCGCCGCCACCAGCACCAGCACCACCAGCACCACCCACCACCACCCACCACCACTACTACCACCTCCACCACCACCTCCACCACCGCCACCGCCACCCACCACCCACCACCCACCACCACCACCCAGCACCACCACCACCCACCACCACCACCCACCACCACCGAACACCCACCACCACCACCACCACCCACCACCACCACCACCCACCACCACCACTACTACTACCACCTCCACCACCGCCACCGCCACCCACCACCCACCACCACCCACCACCACTACTACTGCCACCACCACCTCCTCCACCACCCCCACCACCACCACAACCACCACCACCATCCATCCGCCACGACGCTGCAACCCTCTGGGAAGTTTTGCGAATGGAGCAAAAAGGCCGCCTTCCCACTCACCAGGACCTCAATAAAGTCCCTCTTCATCGCTTGAAGTGACACCGCAAAGCCCTTTTGGACCCCGTGCGCTTAAGCTTCAACGATGAACGTTCAAAACCCCTGATGAAGCCTGGAGAGCGGAATGGAGTTCAAAAGAACTCGCAAACAAAAACACGACGTTGTTGTGAAAGACCCCTCGCAGAAGATCCCCGGGGTTTGATCTTCCACGAAGCTCCCCTGGTCCACCCTAAACCGCATCCACCGCTGCAGATTGCGGACACCTGATGCACAAATGGAACATTTTAAAAGCTCCAGTAGCGTGCGGCTGTGGTCATCCAGAGCAGACCGCACGACGAAATGCCCCGATCCACAAATACGAATGAGACATCGCAGCGATACACTCCGCTGGCTCCCGACACGGTGATCTAGCTTGACCACCTGAATGTGAAATTGTAGTTGTGGCTCTGTAATTAAAACGGCCATAGGGAAGAAGATCTCACCTCTCGATTAAACAGTCGTTTTGAGTTCTGGGTGATCACAATCGCTCACTGGAGAGTTTGACGTTGTCCAAAGTGATGAGAAATAGTGATGAGAGAAAATATGATGCAAGCAAGTGATGCAGATAAAGTGGAGGGATATTGTTCGAATAACATTCACGTATTTAATAGCTCTCCGTGTCTTTAAACCTCTCCCCAATGTTCAGATCTCTTTCCCCGTGCCCCTCTCTCTCCCCATCTCCCTGCGTACCCGGGTCTCCCCAGCCACTGGCCGTGTCTCTCTCCCCACATCTATCTCTACCCGTGTCTCTCTCTCCCCGTGTCTCTCTCTCCCCGTGTCTCTCTCTCCCCGTGTCTCTCTCTCCCCGTGTCTCTCTCTACCCGTGTCTCTCTCTCTCCCCGTGTCTCTCTCTCTCCGTGTCTCTCTCTCCCCATATCTCTCTCCCCGTGTCTCTCTCCCCGTGTCTCTCTCTCCCCGTGTCTCTCTCTCTCCCCGTGTCTCTCTCCCCGTGTCTCTCTCTCCCCGTGGCTCTCTATACCCGTGTCTCTCTCTGCCCGTGTCTCTCTCTCCCCGTGTCTCTCTCTCCCCGTGTCTCTCTCTCCCCGTGTCTCTCTCCCCGTGCCTCTCTCTCCCCGTGTCTCTCTCTCCCCGTCGCTCTCTCTCCCCGTGTCTCTCTCTCCCCGTGTCTCCATGTCTCTCTCCCCGTGCCTCTCTCTCCCCGTGCCTCTCTCTCCCCGTGTCTCTCTCTCTCCCCGTGTCTCTCTCTCTCTCTCCCCGTGTCTCCATGTCTCTCCCCGTGTCTCTCTCCCCGTGTCTCTCTCTCTCTCCCCCCGTGTCTCCATGTCTCTCCCCGTGTCTCTCTCCCCGTGTCTCTCTCTCTCTCCCCGTGTCTCTTTCTCTCTCTCCCCGTGTCTCTCTCTCTGTCCCCGTGTCTCTCTCTCTCCCCCCGTGTCTCCATGTCTCTCCCCGTGTCTCTCTGTCTTCGTGTCTCTCTCTCTCCCCGTGTCTCTCTCTCCCCGTGTCTCCATGTCTCTCCCCCCGTGTCTCTCTCTGTCCCCGTGTCTCTCTCTCTCTCCCCCCGTGTCTCCATGTCTCTCTCTGTGCGTCTCTCCCCAGCTACTGGCCATACGGGCCCGAGGGTTGCCAGCTGCACGGATTCCATGGCTTCGTGACGGCACTCGCGAGCATCAGCACCATGGCAGCAATCGCCTGGGACCGCCACAGCACCCACTGCTGCCGTAATGCCCGCTCAGTCGCTCACCCATCCAGCCATCCGCTCACCCGCTCAGTCGCTCACTCATACAGCCATCTGCTCGCCCGCTCAGTCGCTCACTCATCCAGCCATCCGCTCACCCGCTCAGTCGCTCACTCATCCGGCCATCTGCTCACTCGCTCAGTCGCTCACTCATCCAGCCATCCGCTCACCCGCTCAGTCGCTCACTCATCCGGCCATCTGCTCACTCGCTCAGTCGCTCACCCATCCAGCCATCCGTTCACCCTCTCAGTCGCTCACTCATTCAGCCATCCGCTCAGTCGCTCACTCATCCAGCCATCCGCTCGCCCGCTCAGTCGCTCACTCATCCGGCCATCCGCTCACCCGCTCAGTCGCTCACTCATCCAGCCATCTGCTCACCCACTCAGTCGCTCACTCGTCCAGCCATCTGCTCACCCGCTCAGTCGCTCACTCATCCAGCCATCCGCTCACCCGCTCAGTCGCTCACTCATCCGGCCATCCGCTCACCCGCTCAGTCGCTCACTCATCCGGCCATCCGCTCACCCGCTCAGTCGCTCACTCATCCGGCCATCCGCTCACCCGCTCAGTCGCTCACTCATCCAGCCATCCGCTGACCCGCTCAGTCGCTCACTCATCCAGCCATCTGCTCACCCGCTCAGTCGCTCACTCATCCAGCCATCCGCTCACCCGCTCAGTCGCTCACTCATCCAGCCATCCGCTCACCCGCTCAGTCGCTCACTCATCCAGCCATCCCTTCACCAGCTCAGTCGCTCACTCATCCAGCCATCTGCTCACCCGCTCAGTCGCTCACTCATCCAGCCATCCGCTCACCCGCTCAGTCGCTCACTCATCCAGCCATCCGCTCGCCCGCTCAGTCGCTCACTCATCCGGCCATCTGCTCACCCGCTCAGTCGCTCACTCATCCAGCCATCCGCTCACCCGCTCAGTCGCTCACTCATCCAGCCATCCGCCACTTGCCGCTCAGTCGCTCACTCATCCAGCCATCTGCTGACCTGCTCAGTCGCTCACTCATCCAGCCATCTGCTGACCAGCTCAGTCGCTCACTCATCCAGCCATCCGCTCACCCGCTCAGTCGCTCACTCGTCCAGCCATTCGCTCACCCGTTCAGTCGCTCACTCATCCAGCCATCCGCTCACCCGCTCAGTCGCTCACTCATCCAGCCATCCGCTCACCCGCTCAGTCGCTCACTCATCCAGCCATCCGCTCACCCGCTCAGTCGCTCACTCATCCAGCCATCCGCTCACCCACTCTGTCGCTCACTCATCCGGCCATCTGCTCACCCGCTCAGTCGCTCACTCGTCCAGCCATCCGCTCACCCGCTCAGTCGCTCACTCCTCCAGGCATCCGCTCACCCGCTCAGTCGCTCACTCATCCAGCCATCCGCTCACCCGCTCAGTCGCTCACTCATCCAGCCATCCGCTCACCCGCTCAGTCGCTCACCCGCTTGCTCATCCAGTCACTTGATCGCCCACCCAGCCACTCACCCACTCACTCAGCCACTCACCCACTCACTCACCCACTTACG
Organism: Petromyzon marinus; assembly: GCF_048934315.1. Lineage (NCBI taxonomy): Eukaryota > Metazoa > Chordata > Hyperoartia > Petromyzontiformes > Petromyzontidae > Petromyzon > Petromyzon marinus. Next base: position 424,791 of record NW_027422597.1, read on the forward strand.
TACCCACCCCCTCGCCTACTCACTCGCTCGCCTACTCACCCATTCACTCGCGTACCCACTCGCTCACTCATTCAATCGCCCGCCCACTTGGTCACCCACCCACCCACTTGCTCACCCACCCACTTGCTCACCCACCCACTCACTTGCTCGCCCACCCACTTGCTCACCCACCCACTTGCTCACCCACCCACTCACGCACTCGCAGACTTGCTTACTAATTTAATCTCGCCAATTCTCTCTCTTGAGTCTGAGTCTCTCTCACTCTGAGTCTCTCGACGCTTGAGACTCTCTTTCAATTTCTCTGTGCCTTAGACTATCTCTCTGTCTCTCTGTATCCATCCCTCTCTCTGACTCTCTCTCTCTCTCTCTGAGTCTTTCTCTCTCTGAGTCTCTCTATCTCTCTCTCTCTCGACCCTCTCTCTCTCTCAGTCTCTCTCTCTCTCTGACTCCTATTTCTGACTCTCTATGTGTGAAGGTGCCCAGACCCGCTGGTCCACCGCCATGTGCTTCTGTTCCTGGTCGTGCCTTAGCTCTCAGAGTCTCTCTGAGTCTCCCTCTGAGTCTATCTGAGTCTCTCTCTCTCTCTGAGTATATACAAGTTTCTCTGTCCCTCTGAGTCTATCTGAGTCTCTCTCTCTCTCTGAGTATATACAAGTTTCTCTGTCCCTCTGAGTCTATCTGAGTCTCTCTCTCTCTCTCTGAGTAAATACAAGTTTCTCTGTCCCTCTGAGTCTATCTGAGTCTCTCTCTGAGTATATACAAGTTTCTCTGTCCCTCTGAGTCTATCTGAGTCTCTCTCTCTCTGAGTATATACAAGTTTCTCTGTCTCTCTGAGTCTATCTGAGTCTCTCTCTCTCTCTCTGAGTATATACAAGTTTCTCTGTCTCTCTGAGTCTATCTGAGTCTCTCTCTCTCTCTCTGAGTATATACAAGTTTCTCTGTCCCTCTGAGTCTATCTGAGTCTCTCTCTGAGTATATACAAGTTTCTCTGTCCCTCTGAGTCTATCTGAGTCTCTCTCTCTCTGAGTATATACAAGTTTCTCTGTCTCTCTGAGTCTATCTGAGTCTCTCTCTCTCTCTCTGAGTATATACAAGTTTCTCTGTCTCTCTGAGTCTATCTGAGTCTCTCTCTCTCTCTCTGAGTATATACAAGTTTCTCCGTCTCTCTGAGTCTTTTTGAGTCTCTCTCTCTCTCTGAGTTTCTGTCAATCCCTCTCTCCGTGTCTGAGTCTGTCTCTTGCCCTTACTCTGTCTGACTTTCTACCTCTCTCTGTGCACGCTGGGAAGTGGGCGTGTCCTCGTGCATGCTCCCTGCTACCTGCCCAAATGGGCCTGGCTTTTCCTCCATCCTAACCCCACCTCGGAGTTAACACACCTTTGGTGGGCAATTTCCCTCTCTCTTTTCATCTCGCAGGTCGAATTGCGTCCGCAAATCTTCCCCCATTCACTGCAAAGCCGCGGCGTTGTTGACTTCTGGGTTTTGCTCCTCTTACAGCTCGAATTTTTTGTTGTTGTTTAAAACCAAAAAAAAATCTATCTTTCGAATCACCTTTGTTTACTCTGGTGCCGTTCATATATATATATATTTGTTAATGGCACAGCACGCTGAGCACGAGGCTCTCACCCGGAAAAGAAAACAAATGTCCTCATCCAGCAGAGGTCCGTGTGGAGGACGGGGCCTGCTCCTGCCGTGAGGACTCTGTGAGCCTGGCGAGAATTCTCGCTGCCTCGCGCATGAACCCGCGCTGTGGTCCTGTTTCTGGCCAAGGGAACGTCGAGGGGGGCAGGGGGGGGAGCGGCTTGCACAGCGAAAGCCTCTGGCCTCCCCCCCCCCCCCCCACCGTTGAAGGTCCTCATCTCCAACGCCCCCCAAAACGTTTACCCGAAAATGCCGGTCTGCGACGAGATATCCCTTGGCCCTTTCGGTAAAGTCACCACGTTGAAGGGAAACAATAAAATAACAAAAAATAAATATATATATAAAAAACAATTTTTAAAAAAAATTCTCACGACGTTTTCGACCGTAGCGCAGACGTTCGTCACGACCGTTTGTGTTGTGGTCGAAACGTCGTGAGAATTTTTTTATTGTTTTATATATATATCTTATTATTTTATTGTTTCCCCTTCAACGTGGTGACTTTACCGAAAGAGCCGAGAATATGAGTCACCGCAAGCGCGGAAGCTTTAAATCAAAACTGCAACGAGATCTCCCGCATCTTTTGATTTAAAGCTTTCGTGACTGCAGTAATTCACATTCTTAGCTCTTTCGGTAAAGTCACCACCACGTTGAAGGGAAAACAATAAAATAATAAAATAAATATATATAAAACAATAAAAAAATTCTCACGACGTTTCGACCACAACACAAACGGTCGTCATCATGGTCGAAACGTCGTGAGAATTTTTGCATTGTTTTATATATATATTTTATTATTGTATTGTTTCCCTTCAACGTGACTTTACCGAAAGAGCCAAGAATATGAATCACCGCAGTCACGAAAGCTTTAAATCAAAACTACAACGAGATCTCCCGCATCTTTTGATTTAAAGCTTTCGTGACTGCAGTAATTCACATTCTTAGCTCTTTCGGTAAAGTCACCACCACGTTGAAGGGAAACAATAAAATAATAAAAATATATATAAAACAATAAAAAAAATTCTCACGACGTTTCGACCATAACACAAACGGTCGTCATCAGGTGTGTCGGTTTTCATAAATTTATTTTAAAACGGTGTATTTATTTATTTATAAAAACCGTCAGCGCCATGCGCAGCGATTTGGCAGTTTATTTAGAAGGACTAGTCCATCTATGTTCTGAAAAGAGGATGGGGGAGACGAATTTTTTTTTTTTACGTATGCAAACCGACACACCTGATGACGACCGTTTGTGTTATGGTCGAAACGTCGTGAGAATTTTTGTATTGTTTTATACATATCTTATTATTTTATTGTTTCCCCTTCAACGTGGTGACTTTACCGAAAGAGCCGAGAATATGAGTCACCGCAGTCGCGGAAGCTTTAAATCAAAACTGCAACGAGATCTCCCGCATCTTTTGATTTAAAGCTTTCGTGACTGCAGTAATTCACATTCTTAGCTCTTTCGGTAAAGTCACCACCACGTTGAAGGGAAACAATAAAATAATAAAAATATATATAAAGCAATAAAAAAATTCTCACGACGTTTCGACCATAACACAAACGGTCGTCATCAGGTGCGTCGGTTTTTCATAAATTTATTTATTTTTAAACGGTGTATTTATTTATTTATAAAAACCGTCAGCACCACGCGCAGCGATTTGGCAGATTATTTAGAAGGACGAGTCCATCTATGTTCTGAAAAGAGGAGGGGGGAGACGAAATTTTTTTTTTTGTATGAAAAACCGACACACCTGATGACGACCGTTTGTGTTATGGTCGAAACGTCGTGATAATTTTTGCATTGTTTTATATATATTTTATTATTATTTTATTGTTTCCCCTTCAACGTGGTGACTTTACCGAAAGAGCCGAGAATATGAATCACCGCAGTCACGAAAGCTTTAAATCAAAACTACAACGAGATCTCCCGCATCTTTTGATTTAAAGCTTTCGTGACTGCAGTAATTCACATTCTTAGCTCTTTCGGTAAAGTCACCACCACGTTGAAGGGAAACAATAAAATAATAAAAATATATATATAAAACAATAAAAAAATTCTCACGACGTTTCGACCATAACACAAACGGTCGTCATCAGGTGTGTCGGTTTATCATAAATTTATTTATTTTTAAACGGTGCATTTATTTATTTATAATTTAAAAAAACGTTAGCGCCACGCGCAGCGATTTGGCAGATTATTTAGAAGGACGAGTCCATCTATGTTCTGAAAAGAGGATGGAGGAGACTAAAATTTCTTTTTTTTACGTATGCAAACCGACACACCTGATGACGACCGTTTGTGTTATGGTCGAAACGTCGTGAGAATTTTTGCATTGTTTTATATATATTTATCTTATGATTATTTTATTGTTTCCCCTTCAACGTGGTGGTGACTTTATCGAAAGAGCCGAGAATATATATATATATATCTCTCTCTCCCGCATAATCGCGTTGCCCTTGGAGGGACGGCAGCAGATGCTGGTGCACCCCGGGTCCTTCCAGCGGCACGCTGGACTGGATGTGACCCTCAAGTGCACGGCGGACGGGCACACATGCACCGTGCGGCGCCGGCGGCCCGGTGGACGGCGACTCCAAACCCTCGGGCTGGAAGCGAGGACGGCTTCGCCGGTGGAGCCGCGAAAAACGCAGCGCCGAACGGAGGCTCCGTTCGCCGCTAGGCCCAAGTGTGCAGTCGACCGCCCGTGGTGAACCGGACGCGCCTGAGGCTGTGAAGGCCGAGGATTGACCACCCCCCCCCCCCCCCCCCCCCACCCAAGCGGACGCTGTCTTAGACATTGCCGGGCGAGTGTGGTCGATGACGGGGCGTGGGGGGGGGTAGGGTGGTAGGTAGGCATGGTGGAAGAGGCCCGGCCAGCGGACACTGCCTCAGCTGCCTCTGGGCGCGTCTGATTGGTTGGTCCCACGGTGCTGGAGGAGGGTGCCAGCCAGCCCGCTTCGCCCGTGGAGGTGGCTCTGGAGCCAACCGGAGCCCCAGGGCCACCCCGGTTCGAATGAGGGCCCCCCTTGTGCCTGAGCCGGCAGAAGAGGAGTCTGCTGAGCCACGGGCCGCAGCGCACGGGGACTCTGATGACCAGTTGGCAGGATTCGATGCCGTGGACAGCGCGAGCGAGTTGAGCCTCTCGCGAATCAATGGCGATCGTGAACGCCCCGCGCCGTGGGCGATCCTAGATTTTTGCTGCGAGTCCGGCCTTCCGGAGCGTGGTGCTAAGAGTTGGAGGCCTTCTTGCCGGGATGTGACCGGCTTCCGGAAGACCTTCCAGAGGCTTCCATTGGGAATCCGCGGGAGTATTGGTTCAGCCGGCAGGAATGCCACCGCCGGAAATCTTTCGTGCAAACGGCGAAGAGGAGGGGATCCTTTCGATTTAAAGCTTTCGTGACTGCAATGATTCATCTTCTTTGGTTCTTTCGGTAAAGTCACGTAGAATGAGAATAAAATAATAAATTGATAAAATAAAATAACACAATAATATTCTCACGACGTTTCGGCCACAACACAAGCGGCCTTCATCAGGTGAAGGGGGCGAGACTGTCTGGTAGGACAGCGCTGTCCTACCAGACAGTCTCGCCCCCTTCACCTGATGAAGGCCGCTTGTGTTGTGGCCGAAACGAGACTGTCTGGTAGGACAGCGCTGTCCTACCAGACAGTCTCGCCCCCTTCACCTGATGAAGGCCGCTTGTGTTGTGGCCGAAACGTCGTGAGAATATTATTGTGTTATTTTATTTTATCAATTTATTATTTTATTCTCATTCTACGTGACTTTACCGAAAGAACCAAAGAAGAGGAGGGGATCCTGGCATTCAGAAGCGATTCCTCTCAGCTACAGCTGACACTCGCTCTCATTGCTTCAGGTGTGAAGGTAGCCAGCCTGAGCTGCGACTGGCTCGTGGCGACAACAGGAGCAGAAGGCAGACGCGACTCTCCTCCAAAAAAAAGGCACCTTGATGCCCACTCAGAAGGGCCAAGGCCGGAATCCTCTAGGTGGCCAGGCCTTCGTTTGCCATACTGAAGAAAACCTCGCTGAAGTGGCAATTAGAGGGCATGGTGTTTAAACGAATCATAATAGGGTTCTTAATTTCAGTCGTCTGCATTCGCCGTCAGCATGCTAAAGCCCTCTGTTGATATGTAAACTCCTTTGTCAAGGCGCTCTGCTCCTCCCACCCGGCTTAAAATGCGCTGCCAAGCTCAGCGGTGTTCATTAGGACGCCGTCTTTCCGACAGCCTGTGTTTCTTCACCTGAGGACGGCTGCCTGCGTTGTGGCCGAAACGTCGTGAGAATTTTATTGTGTTGTATTTTTTTATTATTTTATTGTTTTCCCTTCTTCTACGTGGTGGTGACTTTACCGAAAGAACCAAGAATAATAATTTTATTGTTTTACAATAATTTTATTGTGTTATATTTTTTATTATTTGATTAGTTCCCTTCTACGTGGTGGTGACTTTACCGAAAGAACCAAGAATAATAATTTTATTGTTTTACAATAATTTTATTGTTTTATATTTTTATTATTTTATTGTTTCCCTTCTACGTGGTGGTGACTTTACCGAAAGAACCAAGAATAATAATTTTATTGTTTTACAATAATTTTATTGTTTTATTTTTTTATTATTTGATTATTTCCCTTCTACGTGGTGGTGACTTTACCGAAAGAACCAAGAGTAATAATTTTATTGTTTTACAATAATTTTATTGTTTTATATTTATATTATTTTATTGTTTCCCTTCTACGTGGTGGTGACTTTACCGAAAGAACCAAGAATAATAATTTTATTGTTTCACAATAATTTTATTGTTTATATTTTCATTATTTTATTGTTTCCCTTCTACGTGGTGGTGGTGGTGACTTTGCCGAAAGAACCAAGAGTGTGAATCCCTGCAGTCGCGGAAGCTTTAAATGTCGAAACAGAAGAAGGCTTTTAATAGCGAGTCCTGAGTACCGGGGTAAACTGCTAGCGTCGTTCGGCTTTGGCCAGGCATTTATTTCTAGATTTGAAGCTTTCGTGACTGCAAGGATCCATACTCTTTGGTTCTATTCGGTAAAGTCACGTAGAAACCAACAACAACAACAACAAAAATTCACGACGTTTCGGCCACAACACAAGCGGCCTTCATCAGGTGAAGGGACCAGACTGTCTCGAGAACAGCGCTCCAGCGCCATCCTTCACCTGACGGAGGCCACTTCTGTTGTGGCCGAAACGTCATGAATTTTTTTGTTGTTGTTGTTTTTTACGTGACTTTAACCGAATAGATTCTAGATTTAAAGCTTTCGTGACTGCTAGGATCCATTCTCTTTGGTTCCATTGGGTAAAGGACCAAAGAGTATTTTACCGAATTGAACCAAAGAGCACAGGGATTGATTTCTTACGTGAGGCTCCCGTACACGGGCACTTGCCCGCCGCTCGGCAGCCAGCCCCTTTTCCCCCCCCCCCGTGATGAGGGGAGTCAGACAGCGATGCCTTCTCTCGGGGCACCTCTATGCCCTCCCTATTTGAGCCACACGTTTCTACGCCGCCTGAGACGAACCCTGCCTGGCTTCAGGGCTCCGGGGATACCTGAAGGATGAAGCCGTCAGGGTCCCGTCCATGCGCAGACGACGTGCATCGCGGCCTCAACGGCGCACGGGAGGTGCCTGCACTCTGCCCCGGTGGTGGGAGTGTGCGAGAAGGCCTCTCGTGCCGGTGGCGAACTGGGCCAAGCGTGGGGCCTCTGTGCTTGGGGGCCCCAGTGCGTTTCTCTCTTCCCTCCCAGGAGTGGGTCAGTTGGCAGGCCGACGGTATCGAGCACCTGGGAGTGCGCCTGGGGAAACCGCACGTGCGGCAAAATTGGGCCAGCGCTGACCAAACATTATTTGAGGGTGAGTCGCCGGCGCTGGGGGGCACGCCTCGCTCCGCAGATGTCCTTGAGTGCTCATCGCCGGTAACCTGACAGCGTCTGTGCTGTGGCACAAGACAGGAACCCTCCGAGCCTCCGGGCTGGACGATCGCGAGAGTTAACCGGTCACCCGCTCGCCTTGTATGGCACGGGAAGCACCGGCCCAGGCCCAGGCCCAGGCCCAGGCCCAGGCCCAGGCCCAGGCCCAGGCCCAGGCCCAGGCCCAGGCCCAGGCGCAGGCCCAGGCCCAGGCCCAGGCCCAGGCCCAGGCCCAGGCCCAGGCCCAGGCCCAGGCCCAGGCCCAGGCCCAGGCCCAGGCCCAGGCCCAGGCCCAGGCCCAGGCCCAGGCGCAGGGTTTCTCTGGTGGATGCCCTCTGCCAAGGTTGATTGAGCTTCAGGCTTCTGGCCACGAGGCGGCGGCTGAGGCGAAGGGGGGAGGAGCAGACCCTGGAAGTCGCCGGCCTCTCGGCCTGCTAAGAAAGATGGGAGGGGGGGTCGCCTGGGGTATACGGAAGGGATCTCTTCCTATTCTTAGTTCTTTCCGTAAAGTCACGTTGAAGGGAAACAACATCATAATAATAATAAAATATATATTTCATTATTTTGTTGTTTCCCTTCAACGTGGTGACTTTACCGAAAGAACTGAGAATATGAATTACTAGCAGTCACGAAAGCTTTAGATCAAAAAGGATCTCTTCCTGTTAGATTCTGGGCCTGGTCGACTACAAGCCGCATGGCAGGTTCCCGTCTCGCAGCTTCTTTACCGGAGCCACTTGGACGCCCGGTCGGTGCTTTTTGCACGTAGCGGAGCCCACGCGCGCCCGTGCACGCACAGCCGCACTGTGACCTCGAACATTTCTTGGATGAGTCACAGGCTCGGCAAACGGCCCGCTTCGCATTTCAACCTACGTATGGGTGGCGGCAGTCAGCAACCTCGTTGCCAGCGCCACGAGTGGGGGGTTGGTGGATCGCCAGCGCTCGCTGCCGGGGCCGCGCTCCGAGCGTGCCGGCGAGAAGGCGTCGCGGGGAGCTGCGTTGGAAGCTCGAGGCGCCGGGGTTTCGCTTCTCTCTCTCTCTCTCCCGAGCGTGCGCGCTCGCTCAGCCTCCCGGGAAGACGCTGAGGACAGCAGAGGCTACGCGGGACGTGTCCCCGAAGAGGAGCGCCCCACGAAGGAAGAACCCTGCAAAGTGCCGGGTGGTGGGTGCTGCGTTTTCAGCGCCCGGCGAATCCAAACAGACGTAGAAAATTGAAAAAATGATTTTAGCTGCCTCCTCAATTCAGGCCGCCCGCCTCCCCCGCCGGCCCACTCACTCACCCACCCCCGCGCCCGCACCCCAGTGGCAGCTGGATGTACTGAAACCTCCCTTGTCCAAACGCTGCGATGTCCTCCGCTGGAGGTCTCTCGCACCGGACGGTGCCCTCGGCCACGCGGCTCGGCCAAATCTCCCTCGGCACGCCAGGAGGCCCCTCCGCTGCGTGCTCCGGAGCCAAGGAAGATTCCGGCACACCAATACTTGGGGGTGTCTGTGGCTCAACAAATTGTCCCGGGCTTTCGGTGGTGGGGTGGGGTGGGGGGTGGGGGGTCTATTTTCACGAGACTGGTGGTGGCTTTTTTACACAGACAGCAGATTCACACGTGGGGCGGTGCCTTACCCCCGGGCAAATCAGCGCCGTGGATCTTGCGAACTTCTAGGGCCCGCAGGCAAAGGCGGCGGTGTTGAGGGGCCTGGTCAAGGCACGACCCCCGGCCGGGGCGAGCCCGACCGCCTCAATGCCGGGGGCGCCCAAATGTTGACCTCCGCGCCCGGCGCCGAACGGCATCCTTCGCTGGGCTCATTCTTTTTATTTTTCAACGCGGTGATTCGTCGCGCTTGTGCCCTGGATAACGACGAATTGCTGTGGCGGCGGCGGCGGTGCTGTGGGTGCCGTGGGTGCCGTGGGTGGCGTGGGTGGCGTGGGTGGCGTGGGTGGCGTGGGTGGCGTGGGTGGCGTGGGTGGCGTGGGTGCCGTGGGTGCCGTGGGTGTCGTGGGTGGCGTGGGTGGCGAGGGTGGCCTGGGTGTCGTGGGTGGCGTGGGTGGCGAGGGGGCCGTGGGTGCCGTGGGTGCCGTGGGTGCCGTGGGTGCCGTGGGTGGCGTGGGTGCCGTGGGTGTCGTGGGTGCCGTGGGTGCCGTGGGTGGCCTGGGTGTTGTGGGTGCCGTGGGTGCCTTGGGTGTCAGCGGTGCCGTGGGTGCCGTGGGTGGCGAGGGTGTCGTGGGTGGCGTGGGTGGCGTGGGTGGCGTGGGTGGCGTGGGTGGCGAGGGTGTCGTGGGTGGCGTGGGTGGCCTGGGTGCCGTGGGTGGCGTGGGTGCCGTGGGTGGCCTGGGTGGCGTGGGTGGCCTGGGTGTCGTGGGTGCCGTGGGTGGCCTGGGTGCCGTGGGTGCCGTGGGTGCCGTGGGTGGCCTGGGTGCCGTGGGTGGCCTGGGTGGCGTGGGTGTCGTGGGTGCCGTGGGTGGCGTGGGTGGCGTGGGTGCCGTGGGTGCCGTGGGTGCCGTGGGTGCCTTGGGTGTCAGCGGTGCCGTGGGTGCCGTGGGTGCCATGGGTGGCCTGGGTGCCGTGGGTGGCGTGGGTGCCGTGGGTGGCCTGGGTGCCGTGGGTGGCCGTGGGTGCCTTGGGTGTCAGCGGTGCCGTGGGTGCCGTGGGTGGCGAGGGTGGCGTCTGTTACGTTCGCACGCCAGCCCGCGCCAGACACGGCTTGTATCGAAATCGGAAGCCGTGCTGTCGCTGCTGACGGCAATGGAAATCGGTTGAAAGATCTGTCTCTACAGAACGAGGCGGGGTGGGAAAGGGACGCTGTAAGGTGACACTGGACGGCTGCTCAGCGGTGGGTGCTGTTCCCCGGTGTTCAGAGGCGTGCTCAAGGCGCAGCTAGCGGGGGCTGGAGCACGCCACGTGACACACACACACACACACACGTGACACACACACACACACGTGACACACACACACACACGTGACACACACACACACACGTGACACACACACACACACGTGACACACACACACACGTGACACACACACACACACGTGACACACACACACACACGTGACACACACACACGTGACACACACACACACGTGACACACACACACACGTGACACACACACACACGTGACACACACACACCACGTGACACACACACACCACGTGACACACACACACCACGTGACACACACACACCACGTGACACACACAGACACGTGTCGGTGATGTGTAGAGCGTCTTGTTGGAACGCTGGGGAGCCGGACAAGCCCCTGTCTGTACCGGCGTGGACGGCACCACCCCCTCACGTTTTGAAGCTTTTTGTGACTGCAAGGATTCATCTTCTTCATTGGTTCTTTCGGTAAAGTCGCCACCACGTAGAATGAGAATAAAATAATAAAGTAAAACAATACAATTATCGCGACGTTTCGGCTACTTGTGTTGTGGCCGAAACGTCGTGAGAATTTTATAGTTTTATTTTATTATTTTATTATCATTCTACGTGGTGACTTTACCGAAACGTCGTGAGAATTTTATAGTTTTATTTTATTATTTTATTATCATTCTACGTGGTGACTTTACCGAAACGTCGTGAGAATTTTATTGTGTTATTTTATTGTTTTATTATCACTCTACGTGGTGACTTTACCGAAACGTCGCGAGAATTTTATTGTGTTATTTTATTGTTTTATTATCACTCTACGTGGTGACTTTACCGAAACGTCGTGAGAATTTTATTGTTTTATTTTATTATTTTACTCTCCAATCTACGTGACTTTACCGAAAGAACCAAAGAAGAGTCACCCTCCTCGTGTTCACCTTCTGAAGCGCTCGCTCGTCACCGTGACGTGCGAGATGACCACCACCACCACAACAACCAGCACCACCACCATCACCACCACAACCACAACCACCACCACAACAACCAGCACCACCACCACCATCACCACAACCACCACCACCACAACCAGCACCATCACCACCACAACCACCACCACAACCACCACCACCACCACAACCACCACCACAACCACCACAACCACCACAACCACCACCACCACAACCACCACAACCACCACCACCACAACCACCACCACCACCACCACCACAACCACCACAACCACCACAACCAACACAACAACCACCACCACAACCACCACCACAAACACCACCACCACAACCACCACAACAACCACCACAACCACCACCACAACCACCACAACCACCACCACAACCACCACCACCACAACCACCACAACCACCATTACAACCACCACCACCATAACCACCACAACAACCACCACCACAACCACCACAACCACCACCACAACCACCACCACAACCACCACCACCACAACCACCACCACAACCACCACCACCACAACCACCACAACCACCACAACCACAACCACCACCACAACCACCACCACAACCACCACCACCACAACCACCACCACCAGCACCACAACCACCACCACAACCACCACCATAACCACCGCCACAACCACCACCACAACCACCACAACCACCACAACCACCACCACAACCAACATCACCACAACCACCACCACCAGCACCACAACCACCACCACAACCACCACCACAACCAACATCACCACCACCACAACCACCACCACCACCACAACCACCACCACAACCACCACAACCACCACCACCACCACCACAACCACCACCATAACAACCACCACCACCACAACCACCACCACCATAACAACCACCACCACCACAACCACCACCACCACCACAACCACCACAACCACCACCACAACCACCACAACCACCACAACCACCACCACCACCACCACCATCACAACCACCACAACCACAATCACCACCACCACCACAATCACCACCACGTGACTTTTCTTTCGTGTTATGGGCGGTGCTTTATAGCGCCACAGTGCGTGGATTTGTAGCGTTTGTGTTCGTGTTGCTGGTGACTTTGTGTATTTGTGTTGCTGGTGACTTTGTGTATTTGTGTTGCTGGTGACTTTGTGTATTTGTGTTGCTGGTGACTTTGTGTGTGTTTGTGTTGCTGGTGACTTTGTGTGTATTTGTGTTGCTGGTGACTTTGTGTATTTGTGTTGCTGGTGACTTTGTGTATTTGTGTTGCTGGTGACTTTGTGTATTTGTGTTGCTGGTGACTTTGTGTATCTGTGTTGCTGGTGACTTTGCTATTTGTGTTGCTGGTGACTTTGTGTGTTTGTGTTGCTGGTGACTTTGTGTATTTGTGTTGCTGGTGACTTTGTGTATTTGTGTTGCTGGTGACTTTGTGTATTTGTGTTGCTGGTGACTTTGTGTATTTGTGTTGCTGGTGACTTTGTGTATTTGTGTTGCTGGTGACTTTGTGTGTGTTTGTGTTGCTGGTGACTTTGTGTGTATTTGTGTTGCTGGTGACTTTGTGTATTTGTGTTGCTGGTGACTTTGTGTATTTGTGTTGCTGGTGACTTTGTGTATTTGTGTTGCTGGTGACTTTGTGTATCTGTGTTGCTGGTGACTTTGCTATTTGTGTTGCTGGTGACTTTGTGTGTTTGTGTTGCTGGTGACTTTGTGTATTTGTGTTGCTGGTGACTTTGTGTTGTTTGTGTCGCTGGTGACTTTGTGTGTTGTTTGTGTTGCTGGTGACTTTGTGTATTTGTGTTGCTGGTGACTTTGTGTGTTTGTGTTGCTGGTGACTTTGTGTATTTGTGTTGCTGGTGACTTTGTGTGTGTTTGTGTTGCTGGTGACTTTGTGTGTTTGTGTTGCTGGTGACTTTGTGTATTTGTGTTGCTGGTGACTTTGTGTATTTCTGTTGCTGGTGACTTTGTGTATTTGTGTTGCTGGTGACTTTGTGTATTTGTGTTGCTGGTGACTTTGTGTATTTGTGTTGCTGGTGACTTTGTGTGTGTTTGTGTTGCTGGTGACTTTGTGTGTATTTGTGTTGCTGGTGACTTTGTGTATTTGTGTTGCTGGTGACTTTGTGTATTTGTGTTGCTGGTGACTTTGTGTATTTGTGTTGCTGGTGACTTTGTGTATTTGTGTTGCTGGTGACTTTGTGTATTTGTGTTGCTGGTGACTTTGTGTATTTGTGTTGCTGGTGACTTTGTGTATTTGTGTTGCTGGTGACTTTGTGTGTGTTTGTGTTGCTGGTGACTTTGTGTGTATTTGTGTTGCTGGTGACTTTGTGTATTTGTGTTGCTGGTGACTTTGTGTATTTGTGTTGCTGGTGACTTTGTGTATTTGTGTTGCTGGTGACTTTGTGTATCTGTGTTGCTGGTGACTTTGCTATTTGTGTTGCTGGTGACTTTGTGTGTTTGTGTTGCTGGTGACTTTGTGTATTTGTGTTGCTGGTGACTTTGTGTATTTGTGTTGCTGGTGACTTTGTGTATTTGTGTTGCTGGTGACTTTGTGTATTTGTGTTGCTGGTGACTTTGTGTATTTGTGTTGCTGGTGACTTTGTGTGTGTTTGTGTTGCTGGTGACTTTGTGTGTATTTGTGTTGCTGGTGACTTTGTGTATTTGTGTTGCTGGTGACTTTGTGTATTTGTGTTGCTGGTGACTTTGTGTATTTGTGTTGCTGGTGACTTTGTGTATCTGTGTTGCTGGTGACTTTGCTATTTGTGTTGCTGGTGACTTTGTGTGTTTGTGTTGCTGGTGACTTTGTGTATTTGTGTTGCTGGTGACTTTGTGTTGTTTGTGTCGCTGGTGACTTTGTGTGTTGTTTGTGTTGCTGGTGACTTTGTGTATTTGTGTTGCTGGTGACTTTGTGTGTTTGTGTTGCTGGTGACTTTGTGTATTTGTGTTGCTGGTGACTTTGTGTGTGTTTGTGTTGCTGGTGACTTTGTGTGTTTGTGTTGCTGGTGACTTTGTGTATTTGTGTTGCTGGTGACTTTGTGTATTTGTGTTGCTGGTGACTTTGTGTTTGTGTTGCTGGTGACTTTGTGTATTTGTGTTGCTGGTGACTTTGTGTATTTGTGTTGCTGGTGACTTTGTGTATTTGTGTTGCTGGTGACTTTGTGTATTTGTGTTGCTGGTGACTTTGTGTATTTGTGTTGCTGGTGACTTTGTGTGTGTTTGTGTTGCTGGTGACTTTGTGTGTATTTGTGTTGCTGGTGACTTTGTGTATTTGTGTTGCTGGTGACTTTGTGTATTTGTGTTGCTGGTGACTTTGTGTATTTGTGTTGCTGGTGACTTTGTGTATCTGTGTTGCTGGTGACTTTGCTATTTGTGTTGCTGGTGACTTTGTGTGTTTGTGTTGCTGGTGACTTTGTGTATTTGTGTTGCTGGTGACTTTGTGTTGTTTGTGTCGCTGGTGACTTTGTGTGTTGTTTGTGTTGCTGGTGACTTTGTGTATTTGTGTTGCTGGTGACTTTGTGTGTTTGTGTTGCTGGTGACTTTGTGTATTTGTGTTGCTGGTGACTTTGTGTTGTTTGTGTCGCTGGTGACTTTGTGTGTTGTTTGTGTTGCTGGTGACTTTGTGTATTTGTGTTGCTGGTGACTTTGTGTTGTTTGTGTTGCTGGTGACTTTGTGTATTTGTGTTGCTGGTGACTTTGTGTTGTGTTGCTGGTGACTTTGTGTATTTGTGTTGCTGGTGACTTTGTTATTTGTGTTGCTGGTGACTTTGTGTTGTTTGTGTAGCTGGTGACTTTGTGTATTTGTGTTGCTGGTGACTTTGTGTGTTTGTGTGTTGCCGGTGACTTTGTGCATTGTTTGTGTTGCTGGTGACTTTGTGTGTTTGTGTTGCTGGTGACTTTGTTATTTGTGTTGCTGGTGACTTTGTATATTTGTGTTGCTGGTGACTTTGTGTATTTGTGTTGCTGGTGACTCTGTGTGTTGTTTGTGTTGCTGGTGACTTTGTGTGTTTGTGTCGCTGGTGACTTTGTTATTTGTGTTCGCTGGTGACTTCGTGTGTTGTTCGTGTTGCTGGTGACTTTGTGTATTTGTGTTGCTGGTGACTTTGTGTATTTGTGTTGCTGGTGACTTTGTGTATTTGTGTTGCTGGTGACTTTGTTATTTGTGTTGCTGGTGACTTTGTATATTTGTGTTGCTGGTGACTTTGTGTATTTGTGTTGCTGGTGACTTTGTGCGTTTCATGTCGAAATCGCCCCCGGTGCCGTTTGCTGCTGGCGGCAAATCAAAAGTTGTTTTGAAAGTCTAAAAAGTATCTCTATCTTTCTCTTTTTCTCTCTCTCTCTCTCTCGATTTCTCTCTGTGCATGAAGGAGCGCGGACTCGCTGGTCCACGGCCGTTTGCCTCTGTGCCTGGACGTGGCTCAGCTCCGCGTTCTGGGCGGCGATGCCGCTCGTGGGCTGGGGCCGCTATGACTATGAACCCCTCCACTCATGCTGCACGCTGGACTACTCCCAGGCGGATGGGTGAGTGAGACAGAAAGAGAGAGAGAGAGGTGGGTGGGGAGAGGTGGAGAGACGTGGAGAGAATCCCTACACTCAGGCTGCACGCTGGACTACTCCCAGGCGGATGGGTGAGTGAGACAGAGAAAGAGGGAGAGGGGGAGATGGAGAGACGTGGAGAGACGTGGAGAGAACCCCTACACTCATGCTGCATGCCGGACTACTCCAAGGCGGATGGGAGAGTGAGACAGAAAGAGAGAGACGGGAGAGGTGGAGATGGAGAGACGTGGAGAGAACCCCTCCACTCATGCTGCACGCTGGACTACTCCCAGGCGGATGGGTGAGTGAGACAGAGAGAGAGAGAGAGAGAGGTAGGTGGGGAGAGGTGGAGAGACGTGGAGAGAACCCCTACACTCATGCTGCATGCCGGACTACTCCCAGGCGGATGGGTGAGTGAGACAGAAAGAGAGAGAGAGAGGGAGTGGGGAGAGGTGGAGAGACGTGGAGAGAACCCCTACACTCAGGCTGCACACCGGACTACTCCCAGGCGGATGGGTGAGTGAGACAGAGAGAGAGAGAGAGGGGAGAGGTGGAGAGACGTGAAGAGAACCCCTACACTCATGCTGCACGCTGGACTACTCCCAGGCGGATGGGTGAGTGAGACAGAGAGAGAGAGAGGGGAGAGGTGGAGATGGAGAGACGTGGAGAGAACCCCTACACTCAGGCTGCACGCTGGACTACTCCCAGGCGGATGGGTGAGTGAGACAGAGAGAGGGGGAGAGGGGGCTGGGGAAAGGGGAGACGTGGAGATGGAGAGACGTGGAGAGAACCCCTACACTCAGGCTGCACACCGGACTACTCCCAGGCGGATGGGTGAGTGAGACAGAGAGAGAGAGGAGGGGGGAAAGGGGAGAGGGGGAGATGGTGGGAGGGGAGATGGTGGGAGGGGAGATGGTGGGAGGGGAGATGGTGGGAGGGAGATGGTGAGAGGGGAGATGGGGGAGAGAGGAGAGAGAGGGGTGGGGAGAGATGGAGAGACGTGGAGAGAACCCCTACACTCAGGCTGCACACTGGACTACTCCCAGGCGGATGGGTGAGTGAGACAGAGAGAGAGAGAGGGGGGGGAAAGGGAAGAGGGGGAGATGGTGGGAGGGGAGATGGTGGGAGGGAGATGGTGAGAGGGAGATGGTGAGAGGGGAGATGGTGAGAGGGAGATGTGGGGGAGATGGTGAGAGGGAGATGGTGAGAGGGGAGATGGTGAGAGGGAGATGTGGGGGAGATGGTGAGAGGGAGATGGTGAGAGGGAGATGGTGAGAGGGAGATGGTGAGAGGGAGATGGAGAGAGGGAGATGGGGAGGGGAGATGGTGAGAGGGGAGATGGTGAGAGGGAGATGGTGAGAGGGAGATGGTGAGAGGGAGATGGTGAGGGGGAGATGGTGAGAGGGAGATGGTGAGAGGGAGATGGTGAGAGGGAGATGGTGAGAGGGAGATGGTGAGAGGGGAGATGGTGAGAGGGAGATGGTGAGAGGGAGATGGTGAGAGGGAGATGGTGGGAGGGAGATGGTGAGAGGGAGATGGTGAGAGGGAGATGGTGAGAGGGAGATGGTGAGAGGGAGATGGTGAGAGGGAGATGGTGAGAGGGAGATGGTGATAGGGAGATGGTGAGAGGGAGATGTGGGGGAGATGGTGAGAGGGAGATGGTGAGAGGGAGATGGTGAGAGGGAGATGGTGAGAGGGGAGATGGTGAGAGGGAGATGTGGGGGAGATGGTGAGAGGGAGATGGTGAGAGGGAGATGGTGAGAGGGAGATGGTGAGAGGGAGATGGTGAGAGGGAGATGGTGAGGGGGAGATGGTGAGAGGGAGATGGTGAGAGGGAGATGGTGAGAGGGAGATGGTGAGAGGGAGATGGTGAGAGGGAGATGGTGAGAGGGGAGATGGTGAGAGGGAGATGGTGAGAGGAAGATGGTGAGAGGGAGATGGTGAGAGGGAGATGGTGGGAGGGGAGATGGTGAGAGGGAGATGTGGGGGAGATGGTGAGAGGGAGATGGTGAGAGGGAGATGGTGAGAGGGAGATGGTGAGAGGGGAGATGGTGAGAGGGAGATGTGGGGGAGATGGTGAGAGGGAGATGGTGAGAGGGAGATGGTGAGAGGGAGATGGTGAGAGGGGAGATGGTGAGAGGGGAGATGGTGAGAGGGAGATGGTGAGAGGGAGATGGTGAGAGGGAGATGGTGAGAGGGAGATGGTGAGAGGGAGATGGTGAGAGGGGGATGGTGAAAGGGAGATGGTGAGAGGGGAGATGGTGAGAGGGAGATGGTGAGAGGGGGGAGAGGGAGATGGTGAGAGGGAGATGGTGAGAGGGAGATGGTGAGAGGGGGATGGTGAAAGGGAGATGGTGAGAGGGGAGATGGTGAGAGGGAGATGGTGAGAGGGAGATGGTGAGAGGGAGATGGTGAGAGGGAGATGGTGAGAGGGGAGATGGTGAGAGGGGGATGGTGAGAGGGAGATGGTGGGAGGGGGGAGAGGGAGATGGTGAGAGGGAGATGGTGAGAGGGAGATGGTGAGAGGGAGATGGTGGGAGGGGGGAGAGGGAGATGGTGAGAGGGAGATGGTGAGAGGGGGATGGTGAGAGGGAGATGGTGAGAGGGAGATGGTGGGAGGGAGATTTTGAGAGGGAGAAGGGGGGAGATGGTGAGAGGGAGATGTGGGAGAGAGGGGGGAGAGACACGGGCAGAGAGGGAGACTGAGAGGGAGAGAGGAACAGGGAAGAAGAGGAAGAGAGAGAGAGAGAGAGTTAGTGATGGTGTCTCGTTGTCTCTCTTTCCCCACGTCCTTATCTCTGTCTATCTGTGTGTGTGTCTGTCTCTATCTGTGTGTGTGTGTCTCTCTATCTGTGTGTGTCTCTCTCTCTATCTGTTTGTCTCTCTCTCTATCTGTGTGTGTGTCTCTCTCTATCTGTGTGTGTGTGTCTCTCTCTCTCTATCTGTGTGTCTCTCTCTCTCTCTATCTGTGTGTCTCTCTCTATCTGTGTGTGTCTCTCTCTCTCTATCTGTGTGTGTCTCTCTATCTGTGTGTGTCTCTCTCTCTCTATCTGTGTGTGTCTCTCTATCTGTGTGTGTGTCTGTCTCTATCTGTGTGTGTGTCTCTCTATCTGTGTGTGTCTCTCTCTCTATCTGTTTGTCTCTCTCTCTCTCCATCTGTGTGTGTGTCTCTCTCTATCTGTGTGTGTGTCTCTCTCTCTATCTGTGTGTCTCTCTCTCTCTATCTGTGTGTCTCTCTCTATCTGTGTGTGTCTCTCTCTCTCTATCTGTGTGTGTCTCTCTCTATCTGTGTGTCTCTCTCTCTCTATCTGTGTGTGTCTCTCTCTCTATCTGTGTGTGTGTCTCTCTCTATCTGTGTGTGTCTCTCTATCTGTGTGTGTCTCTCTCTCTCTATCTGTGTGTGTCTCTCTCTCTCTCTATCTGTGTGTGTCTCTCTCTCTCTATCTGTGTGTGTGTCTCTCTCTCTCTATCTGTGTGTGTCTCTCTCACTATCTGTGTGTCTCTCTCTCTATCTGTGTGTGTCTCTCTATCTGTGTGTCTCTCTATCTGTGTGTCTCTCTATCTGTGTGTGTCTCTCTCTCTCTATCTGTGTGTGTCTCTCTATCTGTGTGTGTGTGTCTCTCTATCTGTGTGTGTGTCTCTCTATCTGTGTGTCTCTCTATCTGTGTGTGTCTCTCTCTCTATCTGTGTGTGTCTCTCTATCTGTGTGTGTGTCTCTCTCTATCTGTGTGTGTGTCTCTCTATCTGTGTGTCTCTCTATCTGTGTGTGTCTCTCTCTCTATCTGTGTGTGTCTCTCTATCTGTATGTGTGTCTCTCTATCTGTGTGTGTGTCTCTCTATCTGTGTGTGTGTCTCTCTATCTGTGTGTGTCTCTCTATCTGTATGTGTGTCTCTCTATCTGTGTGTGTGTCTCTCTATCTGTGTGTGTGTCTCTCTATCTGTGTGTGTCTCTCTATCTGTGTGTGTGTCTCTCTCTCTATCTGTCTCTTTCTATCTGTGTGTCTCTCTATCTGTGTGTGTCTCTCTATCTATCTGTGTGTCTCTGTCTGTGTGTGTCTCTCTATCTGTGTGTGTCTCTCTCTATCTGTGTCTCTCTCTCTATCTGTGTGTGTCTCTCTCTCTATCTGTGTGTCTCTCTCTATCTGTCTCTCTCTATCTGTGTGTATCTCCTCTCTCTCTATCTGTGTGTGTCTCTCTATCTGTGTGTCTCTCTCACTATCTGTGTGTCTCTCTCTCTCTATCTGTGTGTGTCTCTCTATCTGTATGTGTCTCTCTATCTGTGTGTGTCTCTCTCTATCTGTCTGTGTCTCTCTCTCTACCTGTGTGTGTCTCTCTATGTGTGTGTCTCTCTATCTGTGTGTGTCCCTCTATCTGTCTCTCTCTATCTGTGTGTGTCTATCTATCTGTGTCTCTCTCGCTCTCTCTATCTGTGTGTGTCTCTCTCTGTGTGTGTGTCTCTCTATCTGTCTGTCTCTCTATCTGTGTGTGTGTCTCTCTCTCTCTATCTGTGTCTCTCTCTATCTGTGTGTGTGTCTCTCTCTATCTGTGTGTGTGTCTCTCTCTCTATCTGTGTCTCTCTATCTGTGTGTGTCTCTCTATCTGTGTGTGTCTCTCTCTATCTGTGTGTGTCTCTCTATCTGTGTATGTCTCTCTATCTGTGTGTGTCTCTCTCTCTATCTGTTTGTCTCTCTCTCTATCTGTGTGTGTGTCTCTCTCTATCTGTCTCTATCTATCTGTGTGTCTCTCTCTCTCTCTAGGAACTTCATCTCGTTTGTACTGCCCATGGCGTTCTTTAACTTCGTGGTGCCCGTGTTCATCATGGTCACCTCGTACAGCGCCGTGGAGCGTAAGTTCAAGAGGACTGGTCACAAGGTGAGACCAGCAGCATCTATCTCCGCCATATTTATCTCTCTCTATCTCTCTCCACGTGTCTCTCTCCATATCGCTCTCCCCCCGTATCTCTCCTGCCCCGTGTCTCTCTTGCTTGCAACGTTCGTCAGCCAGCTGAGACCAGGGCCACCAACTTTGAATGGGATCCTAGATTGACCACTCACCACCGGAGTGGAATAATGTCAGGCGCTTCATCTTACAGATGACAAGCCGATAGGTCAGTGGGCAGATCAGCTCCACGGTAGGTCCTGGTGTCACGGGCATGGGCTCGCATCCCGCTGTTCCATCACTACGTAGTCCAGCAGATGTTCTTGCTTGGACCTGGAATGTATCCATGATGCTTTGTGGATGCGCCGATGCCGGAACAGCGAGTTGGTAGTTGAAAGCCCATGGGCTGCACAAAAATCTAGCAGCCTCCTACCGTTGTTATTGAGCTGATCTGGCCCATGCCCTCCAATCACTCCAGCCCAGGTGCCAGCATCGTGACCAACTCGGGCATTGAAGTCACCCGACAAGATGACTCTATCCCGAGGGGCCACTTTAGCCAGCACCTGTGACACGTGGTCATAGAAGGCATCCGACTCATCGGCCTTGCCTGCATCCCTCCACGGATGTTCATCTTCGGTGGGGGCATAAGCAACCACGACCACCACCACCATTCCACGCCTCTTGTTGATGGGGAGGCGAGCCCACAGCAACCTGGGCCTTGCAGCTTCACTGCCCAAGCACCCGCGCCCCCTTCATTCGCTTTGTTCAGAAAAAAATAAAAAGTAACAGCCGCTCCCTCAATGCCTGCCAGTCTCCTGCCTTCTTGAGTGGACTGACTTTCCACGGACACCTCCTGAATAGCACGGAGATCCGGGTGGTACCAGTCCGGCTCACAAGAGAGGAGTGGGCAGCCGCTTCCATCACAGTCGGCGTTTGTCCGTCCACGTGTTTCGACCGGCAGTGACTTTTTTGCCATTTCGAGAGGGACCCGGCCGGGTGCGGGTTCAGTCTCTCGGCTCTTGCCGGATACGGTTTGACCAGCAGGGGTCATAGACGCCTGCCCCCCACCCCCCTGCCCCCCACCCCCCTGCCCCCCACCCCCCTGCCCCCCACCCCCCTGCCACCCCCCCACCAACCCTGCCCCCCGAGAGTCCTCTGGCACAAGCTTAGCTAAACATTTGGTGCACGTTTTCGTGGTGAATGAGCTTCAGGTGGAGGGGTTAGCGGCCCCTTGTGCCCATCCAGAACTCCCGTTGGCCGCTGTGGTGGGGAGCAGCTGACTGGAATCGGTCTTCCCGCCATAGAATTGTTCACAGACACGACAGCAGTACCCCAGATCCCCTCGTGTCTCTCTCTCGCCCCGTGTCTCTCTCTCGCCCCGTGTCTCTCTCTCGCCCCGTGTCTCTCTCTCTCGCCCCGTGTCTCTCTCTCTCGCCCCGTGTCTCTCTCTCGCCCCGTGTCTCTCTCTCGCCCCGTGTCTCTCTCTCGCCCCGTGTCTCTCTCTCTCGCCCCGTGTCTCTCTCTCGCCCCGTGTCTCTCTCTCGCCCCGTGTCTCTCTCGCAGTGTCTCTCTCTCGCCCCGTGTCTCTCTCTCTCTCGCCCCGTGTCTCTCTCTCGCCCCGTGTCTCTCTCTCGCCCCGTGTCTCTCTCTCGCCCCGTGTCTCTCTCGCAGTGTCTCGCTCTGTCCCCGTATCTCCCACGAGTGTCTCTCTCTCTCTCTTCTTCGAACGCCGGACAAGCCCCTCTCTGTACCAGCGTGGACAGCACCACCCCACGTGTTCACCTTCTGAAGCGCTCGCTCGTCAACGTGGCGTGCGCGATGAACACCACCACAACCACCACCACCACCACCATCACCACCACCACAACCACCACCACCACCACCATCACCACCACCACCATCACCACCACCACAACCACCACCACAACCACCATCACCACCACCACCACCACCACAACCACCACCATCACCACCATCACCACCACCACAACCACCACCACAACCACCACCATAACCACCACCACCACCACAACCACCACAATCACCACCACAACCACCACCACCACAACCACCACCACAACCACCACCACCAAACCACCAACACCACCACCACAACCACCACCACAACCACCACAACCACCACCACAACCACCAACACCACCACCACAACCACCACCACAACCACCACAACCACCACCACAACCACCACCACCACCACAACCACCACAACCACCACCACAACCACAACCACCACAACCACCACCACCACAACCACCACCACAACCACCACCACCATCACCACCACCACCACCACAACCAACACAACCACCACCACAACCACCACCACTACCACCACCACAACCACCACCACCACCACAACCACCACAACCACCACCACAACCACCACCACCACCATCACCACAACCACCACCACCACAACCACCACCACAACCACCACCACCATCACCACAACCACCACCACACCAACCACAACCACCACAACCACCACCACCATCACCACAACCACCACCACCACCACAACCACCACAACCACCACAACCACCACCACAACAACCACCACCACCACCACAACCACCACAACCACCACCACAACCACCACCATCACCACCACCACCACAACCACCACCACAACCACCACCATCACCACCACAACCACCACAACCACAACCACCACCACAACCACCACCACCATCACCACCACCACCACAACCACCACCATCACCACAACCACCACCACCACCACCACAACCACCACCACAACCACCACCACAACCACCACAACCACCACTACCACCACTACCACCACAACCACCACAACCACCACCACCACCACGTGACTCTTCTTTCGTGTCGTGCACGGTGCTTTTAGCGCCACAGCGCGTGGATTTGTAGCGTTTATTTTGATTTGTGTTCGCTGGTGACTTTGATATAGCAAACATGATGCCTTGAATAAAGGTGTCAGTTTTTGTGCCAGTTAAAAGGGTAAAACCTATTCCTATATCTTGTTTCTGGCAAAGGAGGTCTCATAATGTTAATAATTGTATTGTTTTATATTTTTATTATTTTATTGTTTCCCTTCTTCTACGTGGTGGTGACTTTACCGAAAGAACCAAGAATAATAATTTTATTGTTTTACAATAATTTTATTGTTTTATATTTTTTATTATTTTATTGTTTCCCTTATATGTGGTGGTGACTTTACCGAAATAACCAAGAATATGAATCCCTGCGGTCACGAAAACTTTAAATTAAAAAAATGCAATAAAAAGTTGTTTAAAAGTCAAAAGACTCTCTCCCTAAATTTCGATTAAAAGCTTTCGTGACCGCAAGGATTCATCTTCTTTGGTTCTTTCGGTAAGTTCACCACCACGTGGAATGAGAATAAAAATAATAAAATAACACGATAAAATTCTCACGACGTTTCGGCCACAACGCAAGCAGCCGTCTTCAGGTGAAAGGTACAGACCTTCCACTTCAGCACCATGGACCACCACAATACCTGAGCTATTTCAATGCTAAATTACCAGTTGCCTCTGTGAATGTGTAGGTTTTGACTTTAACATAGCCAGTTCCGTGACCAGTCACAAGCTAATCACTCAGTTATTTCAATGCTAAATTCTCCTGTTTGATTTGTACTAGGTGCCTCTGTGGATGTTGTAGGCTTTGACTTTAACACAGCTATTTCTGTGACCAGTCACAAGCTAATCACTCAGCTATTTCAATGCTAAATTCTCCTGTTTGATTTGTACTAGGTGCCTCTGTGGATGTTGTAGGCTTTGACTTTAACATAGCCATTCCCGTGACCAGTCACAAGCTAATCACTCAGCTATTTCAATGCTAAATTCTCCTGTTTGATTTGTACTAGGTGCCTCTGTGGATGTTGTAGGCTTTGACTTTAACATAGCCATTTCTGTGACCAGTCACAAGCTAATCACTCGATTTGTACTAGGTGCCTCTGTGGATGTGTAGGCTTTGACTTTAACATAGCCATTTCTGTGACCAGTCACAAGCTAATCACTCAGCTATTTCAATGCTAAATTCTCCTGTTTGATTTGTACTAGGTGCCTCTGTGGATGTGTATGCTTTAACTTTAACATAGCCATTTCTGTGACCAGTCACAAGCTAATCACTCAGCTATTTCAATGCTAAATTCTCCTGTTTGATTTGTACTAGTTGCCTCTGTGGATGTGTAGGTTTTAACTTTAACATAGCCATTTCTGTGACCAGTCACAAGCTAATCCCTCAGCTATGTGATATGTAAACCCCCTTTGTCAAGGTGCCTCACTTCTCCCAACCAGCTTAAAAGTAAGTCGCTACGAATCTTAACAGCGTTCATTGAAGCTCTGTGGATGTGTAGGCCTTTACTTTAACATCTATTTCTGTGACCAACCACAAGCTAATCCCTTAGCTATTTCAATGCTAAATTACTAGTTGCCTCTGTGAATGTGTAGGCTTTGACTTTAACATAGCCAGTTCCGTGACCAGTCACAAGCTAATCACTCAGCTATTTCAATGTTAAATTATCCTGTTTGATTTGTACTAGGTGCCTCTGTGGATGTGTAGGTTTTGACTTTAACATAGCCATTCCCGTGACCAGTCACAAGCTAATCACTCAGCTATTTCAATGCTAAATTCTCCTGTTTGATTTGTACTAGGTGCCTCTGTGGATGTTGTAGGCTTTGACTTTAACACAGCTATTTCTGTGACCAGTCACAAGCTAATCACTCAGCTATTTCAATGCTAAATTCTCCTGTTTGATTTGTACTAGGTGCCTCTGTGGATGTGTAGGCTTTGACTTTAACACAGCCATTTCTGTGACCAGTCACAAGCTAATCACTCAGTTATTTCAATGCTAAATTCTCCTGTTTGATTTGTACTAGGTGCCTCTGTGGATGTTGTAGGCTTTGACTTTAACACAGCTATTTCTGTGACCAGTCACAAGCTAATCACTCAGCTATTTCAATGCTAAATTATCCTGTTTGATTTGTACTAGTTGCCTCTGTGGATGTGTAGGTTTTGACTTTAACATAGCCATTCCCGTGACCAGTCACAAACTAATCACTCAGCTATTTCAATGCTAAATTCTCCTGTTTGATTTGTACTAGGTGCCTCTGTGGATGTTGTAGGCTTTGACTTTAACACAGCTATTTCTGTGACCAGTCACAAGCTAATCACTCAGCTATTTCAATGCTAAATTCTCTTGTTTGATTTGTACTAGTTGCCTCTGTGGATGTGTAGGTTTTGACTTTAACACAGCTATTTCTGTGACCAGTCACAAGCTAATCACTCAGCTATTTCAATGCTAAATTCTCCTGTTTGATTTGTACTAGTTGCCTCTGTGGATGTGTAGGTTTTGACTTTAACATAGCCAGTTCCGTGACCAGTCACAAGCTAATCACTCAGTTATTTCAATGCTAAATTCTCCTGTTTGATTTGTACTAGGTGCCTCTGTGGATGTTGTAGGCTTTGACTTTAACACAGCTATTTCTGTGACCAGTCACAAGCTAATCACTCAGCTATTTCAATGCTAAATTATCCTGTTTGATTTGTACTAGGTGCCTCTGTGGATGTGTAGGTTTTGACTTTAACATAGCCATTCCCGTGACCAGTCACAAACTAATCACTCAGCTATTTCAATGCTAAATTCTCCTGTTTGATTTGTACTAGGTGCCTCTGTGGATGTTGTAGGCTTTGACTTTAACATAGCCATTTCTGTGACCAGTCACAAGCTAATCACTCAGCTATTTCAATGCTAAATTATCCTGTTTGATTTGTACTAGTTGCCTCTGTGGATGTGTATGCTTTAACTTTAAGATAGCCATTTCTGTGACCAGTCACAAGCTAATCCCTCAGTTATTTCAATGCTAAATTATCCTGTTTGATTTGTACTAGTTGCCTCTGTGGATGTGTAGGTTTTGACTTTAACATAGCCATTCCCGTGACCAGTCACAAACTAATCACTCAGCTATTTCAATGCTAAATTCTCCTGTTTGATTTGTACTAGGTGCCTCTGTGGATGTTGTAGGCTTTGACTTTAACACAGCTATTTCTGTGACCAGTCACAAGCTAATCACTCAGCTATTTCAATGCTAAATTCTCTTGTTTGATTTGTACTAGTTGCCTCTGTGGATGTGTAGGTTTTGACTTTAACACAGCTATTTCTGTGACCAGTCACAAGCTAATCACTCAGCTATTTCAATGCTAAATTCTCCTGTTTGATTTGTACTAGTTGCCTCTGTGGATGTGTAGGTTTTGACTTTAACATAGCCAGTTCCGTGACCAGTCACAAGCTAATCACTCAGTTATTTCAATGCTAAATTCTCCTGTTTGATTTGTACTAGGTGCCTCTGTGGATGTTGTAGGCTTTGACTTTAACACAGCTATTTCTGTGACCAGTCACAAGCTAATCACTCAGCTATTTCAATGCTAAATTATCCTGTTTGATTTGTACTAGGTGCCTCTGTGGATGTGTAGGTTTTGACTTTAACATAGCCATTCCCGTGACCAGTCACAAACTAATCACTCAGCTATTTCAATGCTAAATTCTCCTGTTTGATTTGTACTAGGTGCCTCTGTGGATGTTGTAGGCTTTGACTTTAACATAGCCATTTCTGTGACCAGTCACAAGCTAATCACTCAGCTATTTCAATGCTAAATTATCCTGTTTGATTTGTACTAGTTGCCTCTGTGGATGTGTAGGTTTTGACTTTAACATAGCCATTCCCGTGACCAGTCACAAACTAATCACTCAGCTATTTCAATGCTAAATTCTCCTGTTTGATTTGTACTAGGTGCCTCTGTGGATGTTGTAGGCTTTGACTTTAACACAGCTATTTCTGTGACCAGTCACAAGCTAATCACTCAGCTATATCAATGCTAAATTCTCCTGTTTGATTTGTACTAGTTGCCTCTGTGGATGTGTAGGTTTTGACTTTAACATAGCCATTCCCGTGACCAGTCACAAACTAATCACTCAGCTATTTCAATGCTAAATTCTCCTGTTTGATTTGTACTAGGTGCCTCTGTGGATGTTGTAGGCTTTGACTTTAACACAGCTATTTCTGTGACCAGTCACAAGCTAATCACTCAGCTATTTCAATGCTAAATTCTCCTGTTTGATTTGTACTAGTTGCCTCTGTGGATGTGTAGGTTTTGACTTTAACATAGCCATTCCCGTGACCAGTCACAAGCTAATCCCTCAGCTATGTGATATGTAAACCCCCTTTGTCAAGGTGCCTCACTTCTCCCAACCAGCTTTAAAGTAAGTCGCTACGAATCTTAACAGCGTTCATTGAAGCTCTGTGGATGTGTAGGCCTTTACTTTAACATCTATTTCTGTGACCAGTCACAAGCTAATCCCTTAGCTGTTTCAATGCTAAATTACTAGTTGCCTCTGTGGATGTGTAGGTTTTGACTTTAACATAGCCATTCCCGTGACCAGTCACAAGCTAATCCCTCAGCTATGTGATATGTAAACCCCTTTGTCAAGGTGCCTCACTTCTCCCAACCAGCTTCAGACCGCAGCTCTTTCGCTGGCACTGACTCTTAATACCTCTCACACCACGGTTAATGGTATGGTTTATAACATGGAGTATAACAGCGCCTCGCAGCTGTTTCTCTCTCCCCTCCTCCGTTCCAACCATGGATGGACTCGTCCGTCTGAACGTAGCTGTCCGTGGTGCTGAAGTGGAAGGTCTGTACCTTTCACCTGAAGACGGCCGCTTGCGTTGTGGCCGAAACGTCGTGAGAATTTAATCGTGTTATTTTATTATTTTATTCTCATTCCACGTGACCTTACCGAAAGAACCAAGGGAGAAGGCTCTCTCCCTGTATCTGCCCCACGTGTCTCTCTGCGTTTCTCTCTCCACGTATCTCCTCTGCCTGGGTCTCTCTCTCCCCGTGTCTCTATCTATCTCTCTATCTCTCTCTATCTCTCTCTCTGTCTCAACGTGTGTATCTCTCTCTGTCTCAATGTGTCTCTATCTATCTCTCTCTGTCTCAATGTGTCTCTATCTCTCTCTCTGTCTCAATGTGTCTCTATCTATCTCTCTGTCTCAATGTGTCTCTCTCTCTCTCTGTCTCAATGTGTCTCTATCTCTCTCTCTGTCTCAATTAGTCTCTATCTCTCTCTCTCTGTCTCAATGTGTCTATCTCTCTCTCTGTCTCAATGTGTCTCTATCTATCTCTCTCTGTCTCAATGTGTCTCTATCTCTCTCTCTCTCTCTGTCTCAATGTGTCTCTATCTCTCTCTCTCTGTCTCAATGTCTCTGTCTCTGTCTCAATGTGTCTCTATCTCTCTCTCTCTGTCTCAATATGTCTCTATCTCTCTCTCTCTGTCTCAATGTGTCTCTCTCTCTCTGTCTCAATATGTCTCTATCTCTCTCTCTCTGTCTCAATGTGTCTCTATCTCTCTGTCTCTGTCTCAATATGTCTCTATCTCTATCTCTCTGTCTCAATGTGTCTCTATCTCTCTCTCTCTGTCTCAATGTGTCTCTCTCTCTCTGTCTCTGTCTCAATATGTCTCTATCTCTATCTCTCTGTCTCAATGTCTCTGTCTCTGTCTCAATGTGTCTCTATCTCTCTCTCTCTGTCTCAATATGTCTCTATCTCTATCTCTCTGTCTCAATGTGTCTCTATCTCTCTCTCTCTGTCTCAATGTGTCTCTATCTCTCTCTCTGTCTCAATGTGTCTCTATCTCTGTCTCTGTCTCAATGTGTCTCTATCTCTCTCTCTCTGTCTCAATGTCTCTGTCTCTGTCTCAATGTGTCTCTATCTCTCTCTCTCTGTCTCAATATGTCTCTATCTCTCTCTCTCTGTCTCAATGTGTCTCTATCTCTCTGTCTCAATGTGTCTCTATCTCTCTCTCTCTGTCTCAATGTGTCTCTATCTCTCTCTCTGTCTCAATGTGTCTCTATCTCTCTGTCTCAATGTGTCTCTCTCTCTCTCTCTCTGTCTCAATATGTCTCTATCTCTCTCTCTCTGTCTCAATGTGTCTCTATCTCTCTGTCTCAATGTGTCTCTCTCTCTCTGTCTCTGTCTCAATGTGTCTCTATCTCTCTCTCTCTGTCTCAATGTGTCTCTATCTCTCTGTCTCAATGTGTCTCTCTCTCTCTGTCTCTGTCTCAATATGTCTCTATCTCTATCTCTCTGTCTCAATGTGTCTCTATCTCTCTCTCTCTGTCTCAATGTGTCTCTATCTCTCTCTCTCTGTCTCAATGTGTCTATCTCTCTCTCTGTCTCAATGTGTCTCTATCTCTGTCTCTGTCTCAATGTGTCTCTATCTCTCTCTCTGTCTCAATGTGTCTCTATCTCTGTCTCTGTCTCAATGTGTCTCTCTCTCTCTCTGTCTCAATGTGTCTCTCTCTCTGTCTCCCAGTTCAGGACGTCTCTCAACGTGTGTGTCTCTCTGTCTCAATGTGTCTCTCTCTGTCTGTCTCAATGTGTCTCTATCTCTCTCTCTCTGTCTCAATGTGTCTCTATCTCTCTCTCTCTGTCTCAATGTGTCTCTCTCTGTCTCTCTCTCTGTCTCAATGTGTCTCTCTGTCTGTCTCAATGTGTCTCTCTGTCTGTCTCAATGTGTCTCTCTCTGTCTCTCTCTGTCTCAATGTCTCTCTCTCTCTCTCTCTGTCTCCCAGTTCAGGACGTCTCTCAACGTGTGTGTATCTCTCTCTCTGTCTCAATGTGTCTCTCTCTCTCTGTCTCAATGCGTCTCTATCTCTCTCTGTCTCTGTCTCAATGTGTCTCTGTCTCTCTCTCTCTGTCTCAATGTGTCTCTATCTCTCTCTCTCTCTGTCTCAATGTGTCTCTATCTCTCTGTCTCAATGTGTCTCTATCTCTCTCTGTCTCAATGTGTCTCTATCTCTCTCTGTCTCTGTCTCAATGTGTGTGTATCTCTCTCTGTCTCTGTCTCAATGTGTCTCTATCTCTCTGTCTCAATGTGTCTCTATCTCTCTCTGTCTCAATGTGTCTCTCTCTCTCTGTCTCAATGTGTCTCTATCTCTCTCTCTGTCTCAATGTGTCTCTATCTCTCTGTCTCAATGTGTCTCTATCTCTCTCTCTCAATGTGTCTATCTCTCTCTCTGTCTCAATGGGTGTCTCTCTCTCTCTGTCTCAATGTGTCTCTATCTCTCTCTCTGTCTCAATGTCTCTCTCTCTGTCTCTGTCTCAATGTGTCTCTATCTCTCTCTCTCTCTCTGTCTCAATGTGTCTCTCTCTCTGTCTCCCAGTTCAGGACGTCTCTCAACGTGTGTGTCTCTCTCTCTCTGTCTCAATGTGTCTCTCTCTGTCTGTCTCAATTAGTCTCTATCTCTCTCTCTGTCTCAATGTGTCTCTATCTCTCTCTCTGTCTCAATGTGTCTCTATCTCTCTCTCTGTCTCAATGTGTCTCTATGTCTGTCTCTGTCTCAATGTGTCTCTATCTCTCTCTCTGTCTCAATGTGTCTCTCTCTCTCTGTCTCTCTCTGTCTCAATGTGTCTCTATGTCTGTCTCAATGTGTCTCTATCTCTCTCTCTCTCTGTCTCAATGCGTCTCTATCTCTCTCTCTCTCCGTCTCTCTCTCTGTCTCAATGTGTCTCTCTCTCTCTGTCTCTCTCTGTCTCAATGTGTCTATCTCTCTCTGTCTCAATGTGTCTCTATCTCTGTCTCAATGTGTCTCTATCTCTCTCTCTCTCTGTCTCAATGCGTCTCTATCTCTCTCTCTCTCCGTCTCTATCTCTGTCTCAATGTGTCTCTATCTCTGTCTCAATGTGTCTCTATCTCTCTGTCTCTCTCTGTCTCAATGTGTCTCTCTCTCTCTGTCTCAATGTGTCTCTCTCTCTGTCTCAATGTCTCTCTCTCTCTCTCTGTCTCAATGTGTCTCTCTCTCTCTGTCTCAATGTGTCTCTCTCTCTGTCTCAATGTGTCTCTATCTCTCTCTCTCTCTGTCTCAATGCGTCTCTATCTCTCTCTCTCTCCGTCTCTATCTCTGTCTCAATGTGTCTCTATCTCTCTCTGTCTCTGTCTCAATGTGTCTCTATCTCTCTCTCTGTCTCAATGTGTCTCTATCTCTGTCTCTGTCTCAATGTGTCTCTATCTCTCTCTCTCTGTCTCAATGTGTCTCTATCTCTGTCTCTGTCTCAATGTGTCTCTATCTCTCTCTCTCTGTCTCAATGTGTCTCTATCTCTCTCTCTCTCTGTCTCAATGTGTCTCTATCTCTCTGTCTCAATGTGTCTCTATCTCTCTCTCTGTCTCAATGTGTCTCTATCTCTCTCTCTCTGTCTCAATGTGTCTCTATCTCTGTCTCTGTCTCAATGTGTCTCTATCTCTCTCTCTCTGTCTCAATGTGTCTCTATCTCTCTCTGTCTCTGTCTCAATGTGTCTCTATCTCTCTCTCTATCTCTGTCTCAATGTGTGTCTCTCTCTCTCTGTCTCAATGCGTCTCTATCTCTCTCTCTGTCTCAATGTGTCTCTATCTCTCTCTCTCTGTCTCAATGTGTGTGTCTCTCTGTCTCAATGTGTCTCTATCTCTCTGTCTCAATGTATCTCTCTATCTCTCTCTGTCTCAATGTGTCTCTCTCTCTGTCTCAATGTCTCTCTCTCTGTCTCAATGTGTCTCTATCTGTCTCTCTCTCTGTCTCAATGTGTCTCTATCTCTCTCTCTCTCTGTCTCAATGCGTCTCTATCTCTCTCTCTCTGTCTATATCTCTGTCTCAATGCGTCTCTATCTCTCTCTCTGTCTCTATCTCTGTCTCAATGTCTCTCTCTCTCTCTGTCTCAATGTGTCTCTCTCTCTGTCTCAATGTCTCTCTCTCTGTCTCAATGTGTGTCTCTCTCTGTCTCAATGTGTCTCTATCTCTGTCTCAATGTGTCTCTCTCTCTCTGTCTCTATCTCTGTCTCAATGTGTCTCTATCTCTCTCTCTCTCTGTCTCAATGCGTCTCTATCTCTCTCTGTCTCTATCTCTGTCTCAATGCGTCTCTATCTCTCTCTCTGTCTCTATCTCTGTCTCAATGTCTCTCTCTCTCTCTGTCTCAATGTGTCTCTCTCTCTGTCTCAATGTGTCTCTCTCTCTGTCTCAATGTCTCTCTCTCTGTCTCAATGTGTCTCTCTCTCTGTCTCAATGTGTCTCTCTCTCTGTCTCAATGTGTCTCTCTCTCTGTCTCAATGTCTCTCTCTCTGTCTCAATGTGTCTCTCTCTCTGTCTCAATGTGTCTCTCTCTCTGTCTCAATGTGTCTCTCTCTCTGTCTCAATGCGTCTCTCTCTCTCTGTCTCCCAGTTCAGGACATCTCTGCCCGTGCTATGTTTGGTAATCTGCTGGGCACCCTATGCTGCCCTCTGCCTCTTCGCTTGCGTCCACAACCCACTCATCATTCCGGCCAAGTTCCGCATGGTGAGCATCGCTCACCACTCGCTCCTCACCACTCGCTCATCTCTCACTCACCCATCACTCTACACTCACTCACCACTCACTCACCCATCACTCACTCAACCATCTCTCACTCACCCATCACTCACCACTCACTCAGCCATCACTCACCACTCACTCACCCATCACTCTACACTCACTCACCACTCACTCACCCATCACTCACCACTCACTCACCACTCACTCACCACTCACTCAGCCATCACTCTACACTCACTCACCACTCACTCACCCATCACTCACCACTCACTCACCACTCACTCACCACTCACTCACCCATCACTCACTCACCACTCGCTCCTCACCACTCGCTCATCTCTCACTCACCCATCACTCTACACTCACTCACCACTCACTCGCCCATCACTCACTCAACCATTACTCACTCACCCATCACTCACCACTCACTCTATACTCACCACTTACCCATAACTCACTGACCACTCATTCTACACTCAACACTCACTCACCCATCACTCACCACTCACTGAACACTCACTCACCCATCACTCACCACTCACTCACCACTCACTCACCCATCACTCACCACTCACTCACCACTCACTCACCACTCACTCACCCATCACTCACCACTCACTCACCACTCACTCACCACTCACTCACACATCACTCACTCACCCATCGCTCACCACTCACCACTCACTAACCCATCACTCACTCACCACTCACTCACCACTCACTCACCCATCACTCACTCACCACTCACTCACCACTCACTCACCCATCACTCACTCACCCATCACTCTACACTCACAACTCACTCACCCATCACTCACCACTCACTCACCCATCACTCACCACTCACTCACCCATCACTCACCACTCACTCAGCCATCACTCACCACTCACTCACCCATCACTCTACACTCACCACTCACTCACCCATCACTCACTCGCCCATCGCTCACCACTCACCACTCACTCATCCATCACTCACTCACTACTCACTCACCACTCACTCACTCACCCATCACTCACCACTCACCACTCACTCACCCATCACTCACCACTCACTCACACATCACTCACTCACCCATCACTCACCACTCACTCACCCATCACTCACCACTCACTCACCCATCACTCACCGCTCACTCACCACTCACTCACCACTCACTCACCCATCACTCACCACTCACTCACCCATCTCTCACCACTCACTCACCCATCACTCACCATTCACTCACACATCACTCACTCACCCATCGCTCACCACTCACCACTCACTCACCCATCACTCACTCACCCATCACTCACCACTCACTCATCACTCACCACTCACTCACCACTCACTCACTCACCACTCACTGACCCATCACTCTACACTCACCACTCACTCACCACTCACTCACTCACCCATCACTCACCACTCACTCACCACTCACTCACTCACCCATCACTCTACACTCACCACTCACTCACCACTCACTCATCCATCACTCACCACTCACTCACACATCACTCACCACTCACTCACTCATCACTCACCACTCACTCACCACTCACTCACCACTCACTCACCCATCACTCACCACTCACCACTCACTCACCCATCACTCACTCACCCATCACTCACCACTCACTCACCACTCACTCACCCATCACTCACCACTCACTCACCCATCGCTCACCCATCACTCTACACTCACCACTCACTCACCACTCACTCACCACTCACTCACCCATCACTCACCACTCACTTACCACTCACCACTCACTCACACATCACTCACTCACCACTCATTCTACACTCACCACTCACTCAGCCATCACTCACCACTCACTCACCACTCAAAACTCACTCACCCATCACTCACCACTCACTCACCCATCACTCACCACTCACTCACCACTCACCACTCACCACTCACTCACCACTCACCACTCACTCACCCATCACTCACAACTCACTCACTCATCACTCACCACTCACTCACCCATCACTCACCACTCACTTACCACTCACCACTCACCACTCACTCACACATCACTCACTCACCACTCATTCTACACTCACCACTCACTCAGCCATCACTCACCACTCACTCACCACTCAAAACTCACTCACCCATCACTCACCACTCACTCACCCATCACTCACCACTCACTCACCACTCACCACTCACCACTCACTCACCACTCACCACTCACCCATCACTCACAACTCACTCACTCATCACTCACCACTCACTCACCCATCACTCACCACTCACCACTCACTCACCCATCACTCACCCATCACTCACCACTCACTCACCCATCACACACTCACCACTCACGACTCACTCACCACTCACTCACCCATCACTCACTCACCCATCACTCACTCACCCATCACTCACCACTCACTCACCACTCACTCACCCATTACTCACCACTCACTCACCCATCACTCACTCACCACTCACTCACCACTCACTCACCCATCACTCACTCACCCATCACTCACCACTCACTCACCACTCACTCACACATCACTCACCACTCACTCACTGATCACTCACCACTCACTCACCACTCAATCACCACTCACTCACCCATCACTCACCACTCACTCACCCATCACTCACTCACCCATCACTCACCACTCACTCACCACTCACTCACCCATCACTCACCACTCACTCACCCATCACTCACACATCACTCTACACTCACCACTCACTCACCACTCACTCACCACTCACTCACCCATCACTCACCACTCACTTACCACTCACCACTCACTCACACATCACTCACTCACCACTCATTCTACACTCACCACTCACTCAGCCATCACTCACCACTCACTCACCACTCAAAACTCACTCACCCATCACTCACCACTCACTCACCCATCACTCACCACTCACTCACCACTCACCACTCACCACTCACTCACCACTCACCACTCACCCATCACTCACCACTCACTCACTCATCACTCACCACTCACTCACCCATCACTCACCACTCACTTACCACTCACCACTCACCACTCACTCACACATCACTCACTCACCACTCATTCTACACTCACCACTCACTCAGCCATCACTCACCACTCACTCACCACTCAAAACTCACTCACCCATCACTCACCACTCACTCACCCATCACTCACCACTCACTCACCATTCACCACTCACTCACCACTCACCACTCACCCATCACTCACAACTCACTCACTCATCACTCACCACTCACTCACCCATCACTCACCACTCACCACTCACTCACCCATCACTCACCCATCACTCACCACTCACTCACCCATCACACACTCACCACTCACGACTCACTCACCACTCACTCACCCATCACTCACTCACCCATCACTCACTCACCCATCACTCACCACTCACTCACCACTCACTCACCCATTACTCACCACTCACTCACCCATCACTCACTCACCACTCACTCACCACTCACTCACCCATCACTCACTCACCCATCACTCACCACTCACTCACCACTCACTCACACATTACTCACCACTCACTCACTGATCACTCACCACTCACTCACCACTCAATCACCACTCACTCACCCATCACTCACCACTCACTCACCCATCACTCACTCACCCATCACTCACCACTCAATCACCACTCACTCACCCATCACTCACCACTCACTCACCCATCACTCACACATCACTCTACACTCACCACTCACTCACCACTCACTCACCACTCACTCACCCATCACTCACCACTCACTTACCACTCACCACTCACTCACACATCACTCACTCACCACTCATTCTACACTCACCACTCACTCAGCCATCACTCACCACTCACTCACCACTCAAAACTCACTCACCCATCACTCACCACTCACTCACCCATCACTCACCACTCACTCACCACTCACCACTCACCACTCACTCACCACTCACCACTCACCCATCACTCACCACTCACTCACTCATCACTCACCACTCACTCACCCATCACTCACCACTCACCACTCACTCACCCATCACTCACCCATCACTCACCACTCACTCACCCATCACTCACTC
Source organism: Petromyzon marinus (assembly GCF_048934315.1). Classification (NCBI taxonomy): domain Eukaryota; kingdom Metazoa; phylum Chordata; class Hyperoartia; order Petromyzontiformes; family Petromyzontidae; genus Petromyzon; species Petromyzon marinus. The sequence goes on from NW_027422597.1 coordinate 462,073, forward strand.
ACCACTCACTCACGACTCACTCACCACTCACTCACCCATCACTCACCCATCACTCTCTCACCCATCAATCACCACTCACTCACCCATCACTCACCACTCGCTCACCCATCACTCACTCACCACTCACTCACCACTCACTCACCCATCACTCACTCACTCACCCATCACTCACCCATCACTCACCACTCACTCACCCATCACTCACTCACCCATCACTCACCCATCACTCACCCATCACTCACCACTCGCTCACCCATCACTCACTCACCACTCACTCACCACTCACTCACCCATCACTCACCACTCACTCACCCATCACTCACTCACCCATCACTCACCCATCACTCACCACTCACTCACCCATCACTCACCCATCACTCACCCATCACGCACCACTCACTCATCCATCACTCACCACTCACTCACCCACACACTCATCCATCACTCACCACTCATTCTACACTCACTCACCCACACACTCACTCATCCATCACTCACCACTCACTCACCACTCACTCACCCATCACTCACCACTCACTCACCACTCATTCTACACTCACTCACTCATCCATCACTCACCACTCACTCACACATCACTCACCACTCACTCACCCATCACTCACCCACACACTCACCACTCACTCAGCCATCACTCACCACTCACTCACCCATCACTCACCCACCACTCACTCACCCATCACTCACCCATCACTCACCACTCACTCACCCACACACTCATCCATCACTCACCCATCACTCACCCATCACTCACCACTCACTCACCACTAACTCACCCATCACTCACCACTCACTCACCACTCATTCTACACTCACTCACCCACACACTCACCCATCACTCACTCACCCATCACTCACCACTCACTCAACCATCACCCATCACTCACCACTCACTCACCCATCACTCACCCACACACTCACCCATCACTCACTCATCCATCACTCACCACTCACTCACCCATCACTCACTCACACACTCACCACTCACTCACCCATCACTCACTCATCCATCACCCACCACTCACTCACACATCACTCACCCACACACTCACCACTCACTCACCCATCACTCACCACTCACTCACCCATCACTCACCGCTCACTCACCACTCACTCACCACTCACTCACCCATCACTCACCACTCACTCACCCATCTCTCACCACTCACTCACCCATCACTCACCACTCACTCACACATCACTCACTCACCCATCGCTCACCACTCACCACTCACTCACCCATCACTCACCCATCACTCACCACTCACTCATCACTCACCACTCACTCACCACTCACTCACTCACCACTCACTCACTCACCCATCACTCTACACTCACCACTCACTCACCACTCACTCACTCACCCATCACTCACCACTCACTCACCACTCACTCACTCACCCATCACTCTACACTCACCACTCACTCACCACTCACTCACCCATCACTCACCACTCACTCACACCACTCACCACTCACTCACTCATCACTCACCACTCACTCACCACTCACTCACCCATCACTCACCACTCACCACTCACTCACCCATCACTCACTCACCCATCACTCACCACTCACTCACCACTCACTCACCCATCACTCACCACTCACTCACCCATCGCTCACCCATCACTCTACACTCACCACTCACTCACCACTCACTCACCCATCACTCACCACTCACTTACCACTCACCACTCACCACTCACTCACACATCACTCACTCACCACTCATTCTACACTCACCACTCACTCAGCCATCACTCACCACTCACTCACCACTCAAAACTCACTCACCCATCACTCACCACTCACTCACCCATCACTCACCACTCACTCACCACTCACCACTCACTCACCACTCACCACTCACTCACCCATCACTCACAACTCACTCACTCATCACTCACCACTCACTCACCCATCACTCACCACTCACTTACCACTCACCACTCACCACTCACTCACACATCACTCACTCACCACTCATTCTACACTCACCACTCACTCAGCCATCACTCACCACTCACTCACCACTCAAAACTCACTCACCCATCACTCACCACTCACTCACCCATCACTCACCACTCACTCACCACTCACCACTCACCACTCACTCACCACTCACTCACCCATCACTCACAACTCACTCACTCATCACTCACCACTCACTCACCCATCACTCACCACTCACCACTCACTCAACCATCACTCACCCATCACTCACCACTCACTCACCCATCACACACTCACCACTCACGACTCACTCACCACTCACTCACCCATCACTCACTCACCCATCACTCACTCACCCATCACTCACCACTCACTCACCACTCACTCACCCATCACTCACCACTCACTCACCCATCACTCACTCACCACTCACTCACCACTCACTCACCCATCACTCACTCACCCATCACTCACTCACCCATCACTCACCACTCACTCACCACTCGCTCACACATCACTCACCACTCACTCACTGATCACTCACCACTCACTCACATCTCACTCACCACTCACTCACCCATCACTCACCACTCACCACTCACTCACCCATCACTCACTCACCCATCACTCACCACTCACTCACCACTCACTCACCCATCACTCACCACTCACTCACCCATCACTCACACATCACTCTACACTCACCACTCACTCACCACTCACTCACCACTAACTCACCCATCACTCACCACTCACTTACCACTCGCCACTCACCACTCACTCACACATCACTCACTCACCACTCATTCTACACTCACCACTCACTCAGCCATCACTCACCACTCACTCACCACTCAAAACTCACTCACCCATCACTCACCACTCACTCACCCATCACTCACCACTCACTCACCACTCACCACTCACTCACCACTCACCACTCACCCATCACTCACCACTCACTCATCACTCACCACTCACTCACCCATCACTCACCACTCACCACTCACTCACCCATCACTCACCCATCACTCACCACTCACTCACCCATCACTCACTCACCACTCACTCACGACTCACTCACCACTCACTCACCCATCACTCACCCATCACTCACTCACCCATCACTCACCACTCACTCACCCATCACTCACCACTCGCTCACCCATCACTCACTCACCACTCACTCACCACTCACTCACCCATCACTCACACACTCACCCATCACTCACCCATCACTCACCACTCACTCACCCATCACTCACTCACCCATCACTCACCCATCACTCACCCATCACTCACCACTCGCTCACCCATCACTCACTCACCACTCACTCACCACTCACTCACCCATCACTCACCACTCACTCACCCATCACTCACTCACCCATCACTCACCCATCACTCACCACTCACTCACCCATCACTCACCCATCACTCACCCATCACTCACCACTCACTCACCCATCACTCACCCATCACTCACCCATCACTCACCACTCACTCATCCATCACTCACCACTCACTCACCCACACACTCATCCATCACTCACCACTCATTCTACACTCACTCACCCACACACTCACTCATCCATCACTCACCACTCACTCACCACTCACTCACCCATCACTCACCACTCACTCACCACTCATTCTACACTCACTCACTCATCCATCACTCACCACTCACTCACACATCACTCACCACTCACTCACCCATCACTCACCCACACACTCACCACTCACTCAGCCATCACTCACCACTCACTCACCCATCACTCACCCACCACTCACTCACCCATCACTCACCCATCACTCACCACTCACTCACCCACACACTCATCCATCACTCACCCATCACTCACCCATCACTCACCACTCACTCACCACTCACTCACCCATCACTCACCACTCACTCACCACTCATTCTACACTCCCTCACCCACACACTCACCCATCACTCACTCACCCATCACTCACCACTCACTCAACCATCACCCATCACTCACCACTCACTCACCCATCACTCACCCACACACTCACCCATCACTCACTCATCCATCACTCACCACTCACTCACCCATCACTCACTCACACACTCACCACTCACTCACCCATCACTCACTCATCCATCACTCACCACTCACTCACACATCACTCACCCACACACTCACCACTCACTCATCCATCACTCACCACTCACTCATCCATCACTCACCCATCACTCACCACTCACTCACCACTCATTCTACACTCACTCACCCACACACTCACCCATCACTCACCACTCACTCAACCATCACCCATCACTCACCACTCACTCACCCATCACTCACCCACACACTCATCCATCACTCACTCATCCATCACTCACCACTCACTCACCCATCATTCACTCACACACTCACCACTCACTCACCCATCACTCACCACTCACTCACCCATCACTCACTCACACACTCACCACTCACTCACCCATCACTCACCACTCACTCACCCATCACTCACTCACACACTCACTCACCACTCACTCACCCATCACTCACTCACCCATCACTCACCCATCACTCACCATTCACTCACCCATCACTCACTCACCCATCACTCACCACTCACTCACCCATCACTCACCACTCACTCACCCATCACTCACCCACCACTCACTCACTCATCACTCACCCATCACTCACCCACCACTCACTCACCTATCACTCACCACTCACTCACCCATCACTCACCACTCACTCACCACTCACTCAGCCATCACACACCACTCACTCACCCATCACTCACCCATCACTCATCCACCACTCACTCACCACTCACTCATCACTCACCACTCACTCATTCATCACTCACCCACACACTCACCCATCACTCACCCACCACTCACTCACTCACTCATCACTCACCCATCACTCACCCACCACTCACTCACCTATCACTCACCACTCACTCACCCATCACTCACCACTCACTCACCACTCACTCAGCCATCACACACCACTCACTCACCCATCACTCACCCATCACTCATCCACCACTCACTCACCACTCACTCATCACTCACCACTCACTCACTCATCACTCACCCACACACTCACCCATCACTCACCCACCACTCACTCACTCACTCATCACTCACCCATCACTCACTCATCACTCACTCACCACTCACTCACCACTCACTCACCTATCACTCACCACTCACTCACCCATCACTCACCACTCACTCACCACTCACTCAGCCATCACACACCACTCACTCACCCATCACTCACCCATCACTCATCCACCACTCACTCACCACTCACTCATCTCTCACCACTCACTCACCCATCACTCACCACTCACTCACCCATCACTCACTCACACACTCACCACTCACTCACCCATCACTCACCACTCACTCACCCATCACTCACCACTCACTCACCCATCACTCACCCACCACTCACTCACTCACTCATCACTCACCCATCACTCACCCACCACTCACTCACCTATCACTCACCACTCACTCACCCATCACTCACCACTCACTCACCTATCACTCACCACTCACTCACCCATCACACACCACTCACACACCCATCACTCACCCATCACTCACCCATCACTCATCCACCACTCACTCACCACTCACTCATCACTCACCACTCACTCACCCACCACTCACCCACACACTCACCCATCACTCACTCATCCATCACTCACCACTCACTCACCCATCACTCACTCACACACTCACCACTCACTCACCCATCACTCACTCACCCATCACTCACCACTCACCACTTACTCACCCACCACTCACTCACCACTCACTCACCCATCACTCACCATTCACTCACCCATCACTCACTCATCCATCACTCACCACTCACTCACCCATCACTCACTCACACACTCACCACTCACTCACCCATCACTCACTCACACATCACTCACCACTCACTCACTCATCACTCACCACTCACTCACCACTCACTCACCACTCACTCACCCATCACTCACCACTCACCACTCACTCACCCATCACTCACTCACCCATCACTCACCACTCACTCACCACTCACTCACCCATCACTCACCACTCACTCACCCATCGCTCACCCATCACTCTACACTCACCACTCACTCACCACTCACTCACCCATCACTCACCACTCACTTACCACTCACCACTCACCACTCACTCACACATCACTCACTCACCACTCATTCTACACTCACCACTCACTCAGCCATCACTCACCACTCACTCACCACTCAAAACTCACTCACCCACTCACCACTCACTCACCCATCACTCACCACTCACTCACCACTCACCACTCACCACTCACTCACCACTCACCACTCACTCACCCATCACTCACAACTCACTCACTCATCACTCACCACTCACTCACCCATCACTCACCACTCACTTACCACTCACCACTCACCACTCACTCACACATCACTCACTCACGACTCATTCTACACTCACCACTCACTCAGCCATCACTCACCACTCACTCACCACTCAAAACTCACTCACCCATCACTCACCACTCACTCACCCATCACTCACCACTCACTCACCACTCACCACTCACCACTCACTCACCACTCACTCACCCATCACTCACAACTCACTCACTCATCACTCACCACTCACTCACCCATCACTCACCACTCACCACTCACTCAACCATCACTCACCCATCACTCACCACTCACTCACCCATCACACACTCACCACTCACGACTAACTCACCACTCACTCACCCATCACTCACTCACCCATCACTCACTCACCCATCACTCACCACTCACTCACCACTCACTCACCCATCACTCACCACTCCACTCACCCATCACTCACTCACCACTCACTCACTCACTCACTCACCCATCACTCACTCACCCATCACTCACTCACCCATCACTCACCACTCACTCACCACTCGCTCACACATCACTCACCACTCACTCACTGATCACTCACCACTCACTCACATCTCACTCACCACTCACTCACCCATCACTCACCACTCACCACTCACTCACCCATCACTCACTCACCCATCACTCACCACTCACTCACCACTCACTCACCCATCACTCACCACTCACTCACCCATCACTCACACATCACTCTACACTCACCACTCACTCACCACTCACTCACCACTCACTCACCCATCACTCACCACTCACTTACCACTCGCCACTCACCACCTCACTCACACATCACTCATTCACCACTCATTCTACACTCACCACTCACTCAGCCATCACTCACCACTCACTCACCACTCAAAACTCACTCACCCATCACTCACCACTCACTCACCCATCACTCAACCACTCACTCACCACTCACCACTCACTCACCACTCACCACTCACCCATCACTCACCACTCACTCATCACTCACCACTCACTCACCCATCACTCACCACTCACCACTCCTCACCCATCACTCACCCATCACTCACCACTCACTCACCCATCACTCACTCACCACTCACTCACGACTCACTCACCACTCACTCACCAATCACTCACCCATCACTCACTCACCCATCACTTCACCACTCACTCACCCATCACTCACCACTCGCTCACCCATCACTCACTCACCACTCACTCACCACTCACTCACCCATCACTCACACACTCACCCATCACTCACCCATCACTCACCACTCACTCACCCATCACTCACTCACCCATCACTCACCCATCACTCACCCATCACTCACCACTCGCTCACCCATCACTCACTCACCACTCACTCACCACTCACTCACCCATCACTCACCACTCACTCACCCATCACTCACTCACCCATCACTCACCCATCACTCACCACTCACTCACCCATCACTCACCCATCACTCACCCATCACTCACCACTCACTCACCCATCACTCACCCATCACTCACCCATCACTCACCACTCACTCATCCATCACTCACCACTCACTCACCCACACACTCATCCATCACTCACCACTCATTCTACACTCACTCACCCACACACTCACTCATCCATCACTCACCACTCACTCACCACTCACTCACCCATCACTCACCACTCACTCACCACTCATTCTACACTCACTCACTCATCCATCACTCACCACTCACTCACACATCACTCACCACTCACTCACCCATCACTCACCCACACACTCACCACTCACTCAGCCATCACTCACCACTCACTCACCCATCACTCACCCACCACTCACTCACCCATCACTCACCCATCACTCACCACTCACTCACCCACACACTCATCCATCTCTCACCCATCACTCACCCATCACTCACCACTCACTCACCACTCACTCACCCATCACTCACCACTCACTCACCACCACTCATTCTACACTCCCTCACCCACACACTCACCCATCACTCACTCACCCATCACTCACCACTCACTCATCCATCACCCATCACTCACCACTCACTCACCCATCACTCACCCACACACTCACCCATCACTCACTCATCCATCACTCACCACTCACTCACCCATCACTCACTCACACACTCACCACTCACTCACCCATCACTCACTCATCCATCACTCACCACTCACTCACACATCACTCACCCACACACTCACCACTCACTCATCCATCACTCACCACTCACTCATCCATCACTCACCCATCACTCACCACTCACTCACACTCATTCTACACTCACTCACCCACACACTCACCCATCACTCACCACTCACTCAACCATCACCCATCACTCACCACTCACTCACCCATCACTCACCCACACACTCATCCATCACTCACTCATCCATCACTCACCACTCACTCACCCACATCATTCACTCACACACTCACCACTCACTCACCCATCACTCACCACTCACTCACCCATCACTCACTCACAACTCACCACTCACTCACCCATCACTCACCACTCACTCACCCATCACTCACTCACACACTCACTCACCACTCACTCACCCATCACTCACTCACCCATCACTCACCCATCACTCACCATTCACTCACCCATCACTCACTCACCCATCACTCACCACTCACTCACCCATCACTCACCCACCACTCACTCACTCATCACTCACCCATCACTCACCCACACTCACTCACCTATCACTCACCACTCACTCACCCATCACTCACCACTCACTCACTCACCACTCACTCACCACTCACCACTCACCCATCACTCACCACTCACTCATCACTCACCACTCACTCACCCATCACTCACCACTCACCACTCACTCACCCATCACTCACCCATCACTCACCACTCACTCACCCATCACTCACTCACCACTCACTCACGACTCACTCACCACTCACTCACCCATCACTCACCCATCACTCACTCACCCATCACTCACCACTCACTCACCCATCACTCACCACTCGCTCACCCATCACTCACTCACCACTCACTCACCACTCACTCACCCATCACTCACACACTCACCCATCACTCACCCATCACTCACCACTCACTCACCCATCACTCACTCACCCATCACTCACCCATCACTCACCCATCACTCACCACTCTCTCACCCCATCACTCACTCACCACTCACTCACCACTCACTCACCCATCACTCACCACTCACTCACCCATCACTCACTCACCCATCACTCACCCATCACTCACCACTCACTCACCCATCACTCACCCATCACTCACCCATCACTCACCACTCACTTACCCATCACTCACCCATCACTCACCCATCACTCACCACTCACTCATCCATCACTCACCACTCACTCACCCACACACTCATCCATCACTCACCACTCATTCTACACTCACTCACCCACACACTCACTCATCCATCACTCACCACTCACTCACCACTCACTCACCCATCACTCACCACTCACTCACCACTCATTCTACACTCACACTCACTCATCCATCCACTCACCACTCACTCACACATCACTCACCACTCACTCACCCATCACTCACCCACACACTCACCACTCACTCAGCCATCACTCACCACTCACTCACCCATCACTCACCCACCCTCACTCACCCATCACTCACCCATCACTCACCACTCACTCACCCACACACTCATCCATCTCTCACCCATCACTCACCCATCACTCACCACTCACTCACCACTCACTCACCCATCACTCACCACTCACTCACCACTCATTCTACACTCCCTCACCCACACACTCACCCATCACTCACTCACCCATCACTCACCACTCACTCAACCATCACCCATCACTCACCACTCACTCACCCATCACTCACCCACACACTCACCCATCACTCACTCATCCATCACTCACCACTCACTCACCCATCACTCACTCACACACTCACCACTCACTCACCCATCACTCACTCATCCATCACTCACCACTCACTCACACATCACTCACCCACACACTCACCACTCACTCATCCATCACTCACCACTCACTCATCCATCACTCACCCATCACTCACCACTCACTCACCACTCATTCTACACTCACTCACCCACACACTCACCCATCACTCACCATCACTCAACCATCACCCATCACTCACCACTCACTCACCCATCACTCACCCACACACTCATCCATCACTCACTCATCCATCACTCACAACTCACTCACCCATCATTCACTCACACACTCACCACTCACTCACCCATCACTCACCACTCACACACCCATCACTCACTCACACACTCACTCACCACTCACTCACCATCACTCACTCACCCATCACTCACCCATCACTCCACCAATCACTCCCCATCACTCACCATCACCTCACTCACTCACTCACCCACTCCACTCACTCACCCATCACTCACCACTCACTCACCCATCACTCACCACACACACTCCACCAATCACTCACCACCACACACTCACTCACCCATCACTCACCCACTCACTCACCCATCCACTCACACTCACACATCCACTCACCTCACCATCACCATCACCACTCACTCACCCATCACTCACCCACTCACTCACTCACTCACTCAGCACTC
>NW_027422597.1:1216198-1248698 GCF_048934315.1 Petromyzon marinus
AGAGAGGGGGTAGAGAGAGGGGGGTAGAGAGAGAGAGGGGGTAGAGAGAGAGGGGGGGTAGAGAGAGAGGGGGTAGAGAGAGAGGGGTAGAGAGAGAGAGGGAGAGAGAGAGGGGGGTAGAGAGAGAGGGGTAGAGAGAGAGAGGGGGGTAGAGAGAGAGGGTAGAAGAGAGGGGTAGAGAGAGAGGGGGGTAGAGAGAGAGGGGGTAGAGAGAGAGGGGGGTAGAGAGAGAGGGAGGAGAGAGAGAGGGGGTAGAGAGAGAGAGGGGTAGAGAGAGGGGGAGAGAGGGGTAGAGAGAGAGGGGGTAGAGAGAGAGGGGGGTTGAGAGAGAGGGGGTAGAGAGATGGGGGAGTAGAGAGAGAGGGGGTAGAGAGAGGGGGGGGTAGAGAGAGGGGGGGTAGAGAGAGAGGGGGTAGAGAGAGAGGGGGTAGAGAGAGAGGGGTAGAGAGAGAGGGGGTAGAGAGAGAGAGGGGGTAGAGAGAGGGGGGTAGAGAGAGAGAGGGGGTAGAGAGAGGGGTAGAGAGAGAGAGGGGTAGAGAGAGAGGGGGGGTAGAGAGAGAGAGGGGTAGAGAGAGAGGGGGTAGAGAGAGAGGGGTAGAGAGAGAGGGGGTAGAGAGAGGGGGTAGAGAGAGAGGGGGTAGAGAGAGAGAGGGGGTAGAGAGAGAGAGGGGGGTAGAGAGAGAGGGGGTAGAGAGAGAGAGGGGGTAGAGAGAGAGGGGGTAGAGAGAGAGAGGGGGTAGAGAGAGAGAGGGGGGTAGAGAGAGAGGGGGTAGAGAGAGGGGGGTAGAGAGAGGGCAGAGAGAGAGAGGGGTAGAGAGAGAGGGGGTTGAGAGAGAGGGGGTAGAGAGATGGGGGGGTAGAGAGAGAGGGGGTAGAGAGAGGGGGGGGGTAGAGAGAGGGGGGGGGTAGAGAGAGAGGGGGTAGAGAGAGAGGGGGTAGAGAGAGAGGGGGTAGAGAGAGAGGGGGTAGAGAGAGAGAGGGGGTAGAGAGAGGGGGGGTAGAGAGAGAGAGGGGGTAGAGAGAGGGGGTAGAGAGAGAGAGGGGGTAGAGAGAGAGGGGGGGTAGAGAGAGAGGGGGTAGAGAGAGAGGGGGTAGAGAGAGAGGGGTAGAGAGAGAGGGGGTAGAGAGAGGGGTAGAGAGAGAGGGGGTAGAGAGAGAGAGGGGGTAGAGAGAGAGAGGGGGTAGATAGAGAGGGGGTAGAGAGAGAGGGGGGGGTAGAGAGAGAGGGGGTAGAGAGAGAGGGGGTAGAGAGAGAGAGGGGGTAGAGAGAGGAGGTAGAGAGAGAGAGGGGGTACAGAGAGAGAGGGGGTAGAGAGAGAGAGGCGGTAATAGAGAGAGGGGGGGTAGAGAGAGAGAGGGGGTAGAGAGAGGAGGTAGAGAGAGAGGGGGGGGTACAGAGAGAGAGGCGGTAGAGAGAGGGGGTAGAGAGAGAGAGGGGTAGAGAGAGAGGGGGGGTAGAGAGAGAGGGGGTAGAGAGAGAGGGGGTAGAGAGAGAGGGGGGTAGAGAGAGGGGGGGGTAGAGAGAGAGAGGGGGTAGAGAGAGAGGGGGTAGAGAGAGGGGGGTAGAGAGAGGAGGGGGTAGAGAGAGAGGGGGTAGAGAGAGAGGGGGGTAGAGAGAGGGGGGGTAGAGAGAGAGAGGGGGTAGAGAGAGAGGGGGTAGAGAGAGGGGGGTAGAGAGAGGAGGGGGTAGAGAGAGAGGGTAGAGAGAGAGAAGGGGGAGAGAGAGGGGGGAGAGAGGAGAGAGAGTAGAGAGAGAGGGGGTAGAGAGAGAGGGGGTAGAGAGAGAGGGAGTAGAGAGAGAGAAGGGGGTAGAGAGAGAGGGGGTAGAGAGAGGAGGGGGTAGAGAGAGAGGGGGTAGAGAGAGAGGGGGTAGAGAGAGAGGGAGTAGAGAGAAAGAGGCGGTAGAGAGAGAGAGGGGGTAGAGTGAGAGAGGGGGTAGAGAGAGAGAGGGGGTAGAGAGAGAGAGGGGGTAGAGAGAGAGGGGGTAGAGAGGGGGTAGAGAGAGAGGGGTAGAGAGAGGAGGGGGTAGAGAGAGAGGGGGTAGAGAGAGAGAAGGGGGTAGAGAGAGAGGGGGTAGAGAGAGGAGGGGGTAGAGAGAGATGGGGTAGAGAGAGAGGGGGTAGAGAGAGAGGGAGTAGAGAGAAAGAGGCGGTAGAGAGAGAGAGGGGGTAGAGTGAGAGAGGGGGTAGAGAGAGAGAGGGGGTAGAGAGAGAGAGGGGGTAGAGAGAGAGGGAGTAGAGAGAGAGAGGGTAGAGAGAGAGGGAGTAGAGAGAGAGAGGCGGTAGAGAGAGAGAGGGGGTAGAGTGAGAGAGGTAGAGAGGGGGTAGAGAGAGAGGGGGTAGAGAGAGAGAGAGGGGGTAGAGAGAGAGAGGTAGAGAGGGGGTAGAGAGAGAGGGGGTAGAGAGAGAGAGGAGGTAGAGAGAGAGGGGGTAGAGAGAGGAGGGGGTAGAGAGAGAGGGGGTAGAGAGAGAGGGGGGTAGAGAGAGAGGGGGTAGAGAGAGAGAGAGGGGGTAGAGAGAGAGGGGGTAGAGAGAGAGGGGGTAGAGAGAGAGGAGGTAGAGAGAGGGGGGTAGAGAGAGAAGAAAGGGGTAAGGAGAGCAGAAAAATATATATTTTGTTGTTTGGTCTTTCATTTAAAAGGGGGGTTTACATAAAGCAAAGCATAACAAAAACTAAGTAATGAACGGAGCAAAGTGCCGACTAGACCGATCATCTTTCTTGTCTCCTCTGATCGTAAACAAAAAAAAATGGAGAGGGAAAGCTATGGGGGAGGGAGGAGTTCATTACTGCCTCGCCAGTAAAAAGAAATCGCAACACTGGAACTCACAGCGTGTCCCAGCGTCTACGGAATTCCCCTCGGTATTTGCCAAGGACGGATACGTTCCGGAGATGCTCGTGAATATCACACGTCGCAAATGATAATATCGGCCCGCGAAATGACTTTGAATGAGTGAAGGTCCCACTGAGCTCTGTGGCCTGGCCATAGCAAAGGACAGCTCAATCGCCATCACGTGGAAATGAATAGCAGCAGCATAGAGATACACAGAGACCCATAGATGCACATAGAGACCCATAGAGGCCGTAGATAGACGCGCAGAGACTCAAAGGTACATAGAGACCCACACAGATGCGTCGAGCCCCGTATATGAATGTACACGTAGAGACCCTTACATACATCTGGAGATCCATAGATACACAGAGATCCAGAGACTGAACCACGTTGCATTAACCAGGTAAGGCTCCCATCAGCTACGTAGCTCTTTGTTTTTTTAAGAAGCGGAGGAGGCATCAGGGTCTAGTTCGTGACCGACAAACCTCCTGCACGCCAGGCGAGGGAGTTAACATCTCCTTAGCCACCATGGCGCTTACTGCTCCACCCAGGTTGCGATAGGGTAAGAGGTAAGCTAACTATCACATACCGGGGGAGAGGAAGAATATGTAAAGGGCACTCTTAGGTTCATTTCGGTAAAGTGACGTGGAAAGAAAATTAATTTAATAGCAAAGAGTACGACGTTTCGGTTGCAGCACGAGGAGTCGTCATCAGGCAGAGCTAAATTTGAGAGAGAGAGTCGTCATCAGGCAGAGCTAAATTTGAGAGAGAGAGAGGCCAAAACACAGACACGGAGACACCACAGAGACACACAACATAGATACCCTGTGTAGACAGACACAACATATATACCCTGTGTAGACACACAGACACACACACAACATAGATACCCTGTGTAGACACACAGACACACAACATAGATACGCTGTGTAGACACACACAACATAGATACCCTGTGTAGACATACAGATAGACACACAACATAGATACCCTGTGTAGACACAGACAGACACACAACATAGATACCCTGTGTAGACACACAGACACAACATAGATACCCTGTGTAGACACACACACAGACACACAACATAGATACCATGTGTAGACACACAGACACACAACGTAGATACCCTGTGTAGACACACAGACACACAACATAGATACCTGTGTAGACACACAGACACACAACATAGATACCCTGTGTAGACATACAGATAGACACACAACATAGATACCCTGTGTAGACACACAGACAGACACACAACATAGATACCCTGTGTAGACACACAGACAGACACACAACATAGATACCCTGTGTAGACATACAGATAGACACACAACATAGATACCCTGTGTAGACACACAGACAGACACACAACATAGATACCCTGTGTAGACACAGACAGACAGACAACATAGATACCATGTGTAGACACACAGACAGACAACATAGATACCCTGTGTAGACACACAGACACACAACATATATACCCTGTGTAGACACACAGACACACAACATAGATACCCTGTGTAGACACACACAGACACACAACATAGATACCCTGTGTAGACACACAGACACACAACATAGATACCCTGTGTAGACACACACACAACATAGATACCCTGTGTAGACACACAGACAGACACAACATAGATACCTGTGTAGACATACAGACAGACACACAACATAGATACCTGTGTAAACACAGACAGACACACAACATAGATACCCTGTGTAGACACAGACAGACACACAACATAGATACCCTGTGTAGACACACAGACAGACAACATAGATACCCTGTGTAGACACACAGACACACAACATAGATACCTGTGTAGACATACAGACACACAACATATATACCCTGTGTAGACACACAGACACACAACATAGATACCCTGTGTAGACAGACAGATAGACACAGCATAGATGCCCTGTGTAGACACACAGACACACAACATAGATACCCTGTGTAGACACACAGACAGACACAACATAGATACCCTGTGTAGACACACAGACAGACAACATAGATACCTGTGTAGACACACAGACACACACATAGATACCATGTGTAGACACACAGACACACAACATAGATACCCTGTGTAGACACACAGACACACAACATAGATACCTGTGTAGACACACAGACACACAACATAGATACCCTGTGTAGACATACAGATAGACACACAACATAGATACCCTGTGTAGACACACAGACAGACACACAACATAGATACCCTGTGTAGACACACAGACAGACACACAACATAGATACCCTGTGTAGACATACAGATAGACACACAACATAGATACCCTGTGTAGACACACAGACAGACACACAACATAGATACCCTGTGTAGACACAGACAGACAGACAACATAGATACCATGTGTAGACACACAGACAGACAACATAGATACCCTGTGTAGACACACAGACACACAACATAGATACCTGTGTAGACATACAGACACACAACATATATACCCTATGTAGACACACAGACACACAACATAGATACCCTGTGTAGACACACACACAGACACACAACATAGATACCCTGTGTAGACACACAGACACACAACATAGATACCCTGTGTAGACACACACACAACATAGATACCCTGTGTAGACACACAGACAGACACAACATAGATACCTGTGTAGACATACAGACAGACACACAACATAGATACCTGTGTAAACACAGACAGACACACAACATAGATACCCTGTGTAGACACAGACAGACACACAACATAGATACCCTGTGTAGACACACAGACAGACAACATAGATACCCTGTGTAGACACACAGACACACATACATAGATACCTGTGTAGACATACAGACACACAACATATATACCCTGTGTAGACACACAGACACACAACATAGATACCCTGTGTAGACACACAGACACACAACATAGATACCCTGTGTAGACACACAGACAGACACAACATAGATACCTGTGTAGACACACAGACAGACAACATAGATACCTGTGTAGACACACAGACACACAACATAGATACCCTGTGTAGACACACAGACACAACATAGATACCTGTGTAGACACAGACACACAACATAGATACCCTGTGTAGACACACAGACACAACATAGATACCCTGTGTAGACACACAGACACACAACATAGATACCCTGTGTAGACACAGACAACATAGATACCCTGTGTAGACACACAGACAGACACAACATAGATACCCTGTGTAGACACACACAGACACACAACATAGATACCCTGTGTAGACACAGACAGACAACATAGATACCCTGTGTAGACACACAGACAGACAACATAGATACCTGTGTAGACACTTAGACACACAACATAGATACCTGTGTAGACACACAGACACACAACATAGATACCCTGTGTAGACACACAGACAGACACACAACATAGATACCCTGTGTAGACACACAGACACACAACATAGATACTCTGTATAGACACACAGACACAACATAGATACCCTGTGTAGACACACAGACAGACACACAACATAGATACCCTGTGTAGACACACAGACACACAACATAGATACCCTGTGTAGACACACAGATAGACACACAACATAGATACCTGTGTAGACACAGACAGACAACATAGATACCTGTGTAGACACACAGACAGACACACAACAAAGATACCCTGTGTAGACACACAGACACACAACATAGATACCCTGTGTAGACACACACAGACAGACAACATAGATACCTGTGTAGACACACACAACATAGATACCCTGTGTAGACACACACAACATAGATACCTGTGTAGACACACAGACACACAACATAGATACCATGTGTAGACAGACAGACAGGCAACATAGATACCCTGTGTAGACACACACACAGACACACAACATAGATACCCTATGTAGACACACAGACACAACATAGATACCCTGTGTAGACAGACACACAACATAGATACCTGTGTAGACACACAGACAGACACAACATAGATACCCTGTGTAGACAGACACACAACATAGATACCCTGTGTAGACACACAGACACAACATAGATACCTGTGTAGACACACAGACACACAACATAGACACCCTGTGTAGACACACAGACAGACACACAACATAGATACCTGTGTAGACACACAGACACACAACATAGATACCCTGTGTAGACACACAGACACACAGCATAGATACCCTGTGTAGACACACAGACACACAACATAGATACCCTGTGTAGACACACACAGACACAACATAGATACCCTGTGTAGACACACAGACAGACAAAACATAGATACCTGTGTAGACACAGACATACAACATAGATACCTGTGTAGACACACAGACAGACAACATAGATACCCTGTGTAGACACACAGACAGACACAACATAGATACCTGTGTAGACACACAGACAGACACACAACATAGATACCCTGTGTAGACACACAGACAGACAACATAGATACCTGTGTAGACACACAGACACAACATAGATACCCTGTGTAGACACACAGACACACAACATAGATACCTGTGTAGACACACAGACACACAACATAGATACCTGTGTAGACACACAGACACACAACATAGATACCCTGTGTAGACACAGACACACAACATAGATACCTGTGTAGACACAGACACACAACATAGATACCTGTGTAGACACAGACACACAACATAGATACCTGTGTAGACACAGACACACAACATAGATACCCTGTGTAGACACACAGACACACAACATAGATACCCTGTGTAGACACACAGACACACAACATAGATACCCTGTGTAGACACACAGACAGACACACAACATAGATACCCTGTGTAGACACACAGACACACAACATAGATACCCTGTGTAGACACACAGACAGACACAACATAGATACCCTGTGTAGACACACAGACACAACATAGATACCTGTGCAGACACACAGACAAACAACATAGATACCTGTGTAGACACAGACAGACACACAACATATATACCTGTGTAGACACACAGACACACAACATAGATACCCTGTGTAGACACACAGACAGACAACATAGATACCTTGTGTAGACACACAGACAGACACACAACATAGATACCCTGTGTAGACACACACACAACATAGATACCTGTGTAGACACAGACAGACACACAACATAGATACCCCGTGTAGACACACAGACAGACACACAACATAGATACCCTGTGTAGACACACAGACACAACATAGATACCCTGTGTAGACACACAGACACACAACATAGATACCCTGTGTAGACAGACACATAACATAGATACCCTGTGTAGACACACAGACACACAACATAGATACCCTGTGTAGACACACAGCTTAAAGGTCGTGATCTGAACGTGGCTCTTTCACTCCAGCGCTGTCCTACCAGACAGTCTCGTCCCTTCACCTGATGAAGGCCGCTTGTGTTGTGGCCGAAACGTCGTGATAATATTACTGTGTTATTTTATTTTATCAATTTATTATTTTACTCTCATTCTACGTGGTGGCTTTACCGAAAGAACCAAAGAAGATGAATCTTTGCAGTCACGAATGCTTTAAATCGAAATCTTCTTTGGTTCTTTCGGTAAAGTCACCACCACCACCCACGTAGAATGAGAATAAAAATAATAAATTGATAAAATAACAATAACGCGATGAAATTCTCGCGACGTTTCGGCCACAACACAAGCGGCCTTCATCAGGTTCCGGGGTGCGAGACTGGGGGCGGGAAAGATGCGTGTTTGTGTGTGTTGTCACCTGATGAAGGCCGCTTGTGTTGTGGCCGAAACGTCGTGAGAATTTTATCGTGGTTTTTTTATCAATTTATTATTTTGTTCTCATTCTACGTGGTGGTAGCGACTTTACCGAAAGAACCAAAGAAGATGAAATCCTTGCAGTCACGAAAGCTTCAAATCAAAATTTAACATGCAAGTAAACGTGCTCTGATAAGAATGGTAATTTACACTTATAAAGCGCGTTTCAAGGGCGTTGCACGGAGCTAAAAGCAAGTAAATAACTCATGCAATTGTAAAATCTAATGTAAGCACGCAGCCTCACGATTTATCCACGGATACAAATACCCCCCACTTCCTAAACAAACACACAACAAATTTACAAGGAGGAAAAAGGCCGTTAAGCAAAACTAATTTTTAAGGCGGGAATTCAATAAAGCGACGGACTCGTCGGATCGAATATTGGACGTTAATTGGCCCGGTGATCCCACTGAACGGAGGCTGTGACCTCAGCGCACACACTCGGACAAGCGAGGAACTCGCGTTGGGACATATGGGTGGAGGAGGTTATGGATGGATGGATGGGCGGGTGGGGGAAGGAGGCGTCGTTCAAGGTAGCTTGTAGGTGAGATGCGGGGTCTTGTAGGTGAGATGCGGGGTCTTGTAGGTGAGATGCGGGGGTCTTGTAGGTGAGATGCGGGGTCTTGTAGGTGAGATGCGGGGTCTTGTAGGTGAGATGCGGGGTCTTGTAGGTGAGATGCGTGGTCTTGTAGGTGAGATGCGGGGTCTTGTAGGTGAGATGCGGGGTCATGTAGGTGAGATGCGGGGTCTTGTAGGTGAGATTCGGGGTCTTGTAGGTGAGATGCGGGGGTCTTGTAGGTGAGATGCGGGGTCTTGTAGGTGAGATGTGGGGTCTTGTAGGTGAGATGCGGGGTCTTGTAGGTGAGATGCGGGGTCTTATAGGTGAGATGCGGGGTCTTGTAGGTGAGATGCGGGGTCTTGTAGGTGAGATGCGGGGGTCTTGTAGGTGAGATGCGGGGTCTTGTAGGTGAGATGCGGGGGTCTTGTAGGTGAGTGCGGGGGTCTTGTAGGTGAGATGCGGGGTCTTGTAGGTGAGATGCGGGGTCTTGTAGGTGAGATGCGTGGTCTTGTAGGTGAGATGCGGGGGTCTTGTAGGTGAGATGCGGGGTCTTGTAGGTGAGATGCGGGGTCTTGTAGGTGAGATGCGGGGGTCTTGTAGGTGAGATGCGGGGTCTTGTAGGTGAGATGCGGGGTCTTGTAGGTGAGATGCGGGGTCTTGTAGGTGAGATGCGGGGTCTTGTAGGTGAGATGCGGGGTCTTGTAGGTGAGATTCGGGGTCTTGTAGGTGAGATGCGGGGGTCTTGTAGGTGAGATGCGGGGTCTTGTAGGTGAGATGCGGGGTCTTGTAGGTGAGATGCGGGGTCTTGTAGGTGAGATGCGGGGTCTTGTAGGTGAGATGCGGGGTCTTGTAGGTGAGATGCGGGGGTCTTGTAGGTGAGATGCGGGGTCTTGTAGGTGAGATGCGGGGGTCTTGTAGGTGAGATGCGGGGGTCTTGTAGGTGAGAAGCGGGGTCTTGTAGGTGAGATGCGGGGGTCTTGTAGGTGAGGTGCGGGGGTCTTGTAGGTGAGATGCGGGGGTCTTGTAGGTGAGATGCGGGGTCTTGTAGGTGAGATGCGGGGGTCTTGTAGGTGAGATGCGGGGTCTTGTAGGTGAGATGCGGGGTCTTGTAGGTGAGATGCGGGGGTCTTGTAGGTGAGATGCGGGGGTCTTGTAGGTGAGATGCGGGGGTCTTGTAGGTGAGATGCGGGGTCTTGTAGGTGAGATGCGGGGGTCTTGTAGGTGAGATGCGGGGTCTTGTAGGTGAGATGCGGGGGTTTTGTAGGTGAGATGCGGGGGTCTTGTAGGTGAGATGCGGGGTCTTGTAGGTGAGATGCGGGGGTCTTGTAGGTGAGATGCGGGGGTCTTGTAGGTGAGATGCGGGGTCTTGTAGGTGAGATGCGGGGGTCTTGTAGGTGAGATGCGGGGTCTTGTAGGTGAGATGCGGGGTCTTGTAGGTGAGATGTGGGGGTCTTGTAGGTGAGATGCGGGGTCTTGTAGGTGAGATGCGGGGTCTTGTAGGTGAGATGCGGGGGTCTTGTAGGTGAGATGCGGGGGTCTTGTAGGTGAGATGCGGGGTCTTGTAGGTGAGATGCGGGGTCTTGTAGGTGAGATGCGGGGTCTTGTAGGTGAGATGCGGGGGTCTTGTAGGTGAGATGCGGGGGTCTTGTTGGTGAAATGCGGGGGTTTTGTAGGTGAGATGCGGGGTCTTGTAGGTGAGATGCGGGGTCTTGTAGGTGAGATGCGGTGGTCTTGTAGCTGAGATGTGGGGTCTTGTAGGTGAGATGCGGGGGTCTTGTAGGTGAGATGCGGGGTCTTGTAGGTGAGATGCGGGGTCTTGTAGGTGAGATGCGGGGTCTTGTAGGTGAGATGCGGGGGTCTTGTAGGTGAGATGCGGGGTCTTGTAGGTGAGATGCGGGGTCTTGTAGGTGAGATGCGGGGTCTTGTAGGTGAGATGCGGGGTCTTGTAGGTGAGATGCGGGGTCTTGTAGGTGAGATGCGGGGTCTTGTAGGTGAGATGCGGGGTCTTGTAGGTGAGATGCGGGGGTCTTGTAGGTGAGATGCGGGGTCTTGTAGGTGAGATGCGGGGGTCTTGTAGGTGAGATGCGGTGGTCTTGTAGCTGAGATGTGGGGTCTTGTAGGTGAGATGCGGGGTCTTGTAGGTGAGATGCGGGGTCTTGTAGGTGAGATGCGGGGTCTTGTAGGTGAGATGCGGGGTCTTGTAGGTGAGATGCGGGGGTCTTGTAGGTGAGATGCGGGGTCTTGTAGGTGAGTTGCGGGGTCTTGTAGGTGAGATGCGGGGGTCTTGTAGGTGAGATGCGGGGTCTTGTAGGTGAGATGCGGGGGTCTTGTAGGTGAGATGCGGGGTCTTGTAGGTGAGGTGCGGGGGTCGTGTAGGTGAGATGTGGGGGTCTTGTAGGTGAGATGCGGGGGTCTTGTAGGTGAGATGCGGGGGTCTTGTAGGTGAGATGCGGGGTCTTGTAGGTGAGATGCGGGGTCTTGTAGGTAAGATGCGGGGTCTTGTAGGTGAGATGCGGGGTCTTGTAGGTGAGATGCGGGGTCTTGTAGGTGAGATGCGGGGTCTTGTAGGTGAGATGCGGGGGTCTTTTAGGTGAGATGCGGGGTCTTGTAGGTGAGATGCGGGGTCTTGTAGGTGAGATGCGGGGTCTTGTAGGTGAGATGCGGGGTCTTGTAGGTGAGATGCGGGGGTCTTGTAGGTGAGATGCGGGGGTCTTGTAGGTGAGATGCGGGGGTCTTGTAGGTGAGATGCGGGGGTCTTGTAGGTGAGATGCGGGGTCTTGTAGGTAAGATGCGGGGTCTTGTAGGTGAGATGCGGGGTCTTGTAGGTGAGATGCGGGGGTCTTGTAGGTGAGATGCGGGGGTCTTGTAGGTGAGATGCGGGGGTCTTGTAGGTGAGATGCGGGGTCTTGTAGGTGAGATGCGGGGGTCTTGTAGGTGAGATGCGGTGGTCTTGTAGCTGAGATGTGGGGTCTTGTAGGTGAGATGCGGGGTCTTGTAGGTGAGATGCGGGGGTCTTGTAGGTGAGATGCGGGGGTCTTGTAGGTGAGATGCGGGGTCTTGTAGGTGAAATGCGGGGGTCTTGTAGGTGAGATGCGGGGTCTTGCAGGTGAGATGCGGGGTCTTGTAGGTGAGATGCGGGGGTCTTGTAGGTGAGATGCGGGGTCTTGTAGGTGAGATGCGGGGTCTTGTAGGTGAGATGCGGGGGTCTTGTAGGTGAGATGCGGGGTCTTGTAGGTGAGATGCGGGGGTCTTGTAGGTGAGATGCGGGGTCTTGTAGGTGAGATGCGGGGTCTTGTAGGTGAGATGTGGGGGTCTTGTAGGTGAGATGCGGGGTCTTGTAGGTGAGATGCGGGGTCTTGTAGGTGAGATGCGGGGGTCTTGTAGGTGAGATGCGGGGGTCTTGTAGGTGAGATGCGGGGTCTTGTAGGTGAGATGCGGGGTCTTGTAGGTGAGATGCGGGGTCTTGTAGGTGAGATGCGGGGGTCTTGTAGGTGAGATGCGGGGGTCTTGTAGGTGAAATGCGGGGGTTTTGTAGGTGAGATGCGGGGTCTTGTAGGTGAGATGCGGGGTCTTGTAGGTGAGATGCGGGGGTCTTGTAGGTGAGATGCGGGGTCTTGTAGGTGAGATGCGGGGTCTTGTAGGTGAGATGCGGGGTCTTGTAGGTGAGATGCGGGGGTCTTGTAGGTGAGATGCGGGGTCTTGTAGGTGAGATGCGGGGTCTTGTAGGTGAGATGCGGGGTCTTGTAGGTGAGATGCGGGGTCTTGTAGGTGAGATGCGGGGTCTTGTAGGTGAGATGCGGTGTCTTGTAGGTGAGATGCGGGTCTTGTAGGTGAGATGCGGGGTCTTGTCGGTGAGATGCGGGGGTCTTGTAGGTGAGATGCGGGGTCTTGTAGGTGAGATGCGGGGGTCTTGTAGGTGAGATGCGGGGTCTTGTAGGTGAGATGCGGGGGTCTTGTAGGTGAGATGCGGGGGTCTTGTAGGTGAGATGCGGGGTCTTGTAGGTGAGATGCGGGGTCTTGTAGGTGAGATGCGGGGGTCTTGTAGGTGAGATGCGGGGTCTTGTAGGTGAGATGCGGGGGTCTTGTAGGTGAGATGCGGGGGTCTTGTAGGTGAGAAGCGGGGTCTTGTAGGTGAGAAGCGGGGTCTTGTAGGTGAGATGCGGGGGTCTTGTAGGTGAGATGCGGGGGTCTTGTAGGTGAGGTGCGGGGGTCTTGTAGGTGAGATGCGGGGGTCTTGTAGGTGAGATGCGGGGTCTTGTAGGTGAGATGCGGGGTCTTGTAGGTGAGATGCGGGGGTCTTGTAGGTGAGATGCGGGGTCTTGTAGGTGAGGTGCGGGGTCTTGTAGGTGAGATTCAGGGTCTTGTAGGTGAGATGCGGGGTCTTGTAGGTGAGATGCGGGGTCTTGTAGGTGAGATGCGGGGGTCTTGTAGGTGAGATGCGGGGTCTTGTAGGTGAGATGCGGGGTCTTGTAGGTGAGATGCGGGGTCTTGTAGGTGAGATGCGGGGTCTTGTAGGTGAGATGCGGGGGTCTTGTAGGTGAGATGCGGGGGTCTTGTAGGTGAGATGCGGGGGTCTTGTAGGTGAGATGCGGGGTCTTGTAGGTGAGATGCGGGGGTCTTGTAGGTGAGATGCGGGGGTCTTGTAGGTGAGATGCGGGGGTCTTGTAGGTGAGATGCGGGGTCTTGTAGGTGAGATGCGGGGGTCTTGTAGGTGAGATGCGGGGGTCTTGTAGGTGAGATGCGGGGTCTTGTAGGTGAGATGCGGGGTCTTGTAGGTGAGATGCGGGGTCTTGTAGGTGAGATGCGGGGTCTTGTAGGTGAGATGCGGGGTCTTGTAGGTGAGATGCGGTGTCTTGTAGGTGAGATGCGGGGTCTTGTAGGTGAGATGCGGGGTCTTGTAGGTGAGATGCGGGGTCTTGTAGGTGAGATGCGGGGGTCTTGTAGGTGAGATGCGGGGTCTTGTAGGTGAGATGCGGGGTCTTGTAGGTGAGATGCGGGGTCTTGTAGGTGAGATGCGGTGGTCTTGTAGCTGAGATGTGGGGTCTTGTAGGTGAGATGCGGGGTCTTGTAGGTGAGATGCGGGGGTCTTGTAGGTGAGATGCGGGGTCTTGTAGGTGAAATGCGGGGGTCTTGTAGGTGAGATGCGGGGTCTTGCAGGTGAGATGCGGGGTCTTGTAGGTGAGATGCGGGGGTCTTGTAGGTGAGATGCGGGGTCTTGTAGGTGAGATGCGGGGTCTTGTAGGTGAGATGCGGGGGTCTTGTAGGTGAGATGCGGGGTCTTGTAGGTGAGATGTGGGGGTCTTGTAGGTGAGATGCGGGGTCTTGTAGGTGAGATGCGGGGTCTTGTAGGTGAGATGTGGGGGTCTTGTAGGTGAGATGCGGGGTCTTGTAGGTGAGATGCGGGGTCTTGTAGGTGAGATGCGGGGGTCTTGTAGGTGAGATGCGGGGGTCTTGTAGGTGAGATGCGGGGTCTTGTAGGTGAGATGCGGGGTCTTGTAGGTGAGATGCGGGGGTCTTGTAGGTGAGATGCGGGGTCTTGTAGGTGAGATGCGGGGTCTTGTAGGTGAGATGCGGGGTCTTGTAGGTGAGATGCGGGGTCTTGTAGGTGAGATGCGGGGTCTTGTAGGTGAGATGCGGGGTCTTGTAGGTGAGATGCGGGGTCTTGTAGGTGAGATGCGGGGTCTTGTAGGTGAGATGCGGGGTCTTGTAGGTGAGATGCGGGGGTCTTGTAGGTGAGATGCGGGGTCTTGTAGGTGAGATGCGGGGTCTTGTAGGTGAGATGCGGGGTCTTGTAGGTGAGATGCGGGGTCTTGTAGGTGAGATGCGGGGGTCTTGTAGGTGAGATGCGGGGTCTTGTAGGTGAGATGCCGGGTCTTGTAGGTGAGATGCGGGGTCTTGTAGGTGAGATGCGGGGTCTTGTAGGTGAGATGCGGGGTCTTGTAGGTGAGATGCGGGGTCTTGTAGGTGAGATGCGGGGTCTTGTAGGTGAGATGCGGGGGTCTTGTAGGTGAGATTCGGGGTCTTGTAGGTGAGATGCGGGGTCTTGTAGGTGAGATGCGGGGTCTTGTAGGTGAGATGCGGGGTCTTGTAGGTGAGATGCGGGGGTCTTGTAGGTGAGATGCAGGGGTCTTGTAGGTGAGATGCGGGGTCTTGTAGGTGAGATGCGGGGTCTTGTAGGTGAGATGCGGGGTCTTGTAGGTGAGATGCGGGGGTCTTGTAGGTGAGATGCGGGGTCTTGTAGGTGAGATGCGGGGTCTTGTAGGTGAGATGCGGGGTCTTGTAGGTGAGATGCGGGGTCTTGTAGGTGAGATGCGGGGGTCTTGTAGGTGAGATTCGGGGTCTTGTAGGTGAGATGCGGGGTCTTGTAGGTGAGATGCGGGGTCTTGTAGGTGAGATGCGGGGTCTTGTAGGTGAGATGCGGGGGTCTTGTAGGTGAGATGCGGGGTCTTGTAGGTGAGATGCGGAGTCTTGTAGGTGAGATGCGGGGTCTTGTAGGTGAGATGCGTGGTCTTGTAGGTGAGATGCGGGGTCTTGTAGGTGAGATGCGGGGTCTTGTAGGTGAGATGCGGGGTCTTGTAGGTGAGATTCGGGGTCTTGTAGGTGAGATGCGGGGGTCTTGTAGGTGAGATGCGGGGTCTTGTAGGTGAGATGCGGAGTCTTGTAGGTGAGATGCGGGGTCTTGTAGATGAGATGCGGGGGTCTTGTAGGTGAGATGCGGGGTCTTGTAGGTGAGATGCGGGGTCTTGTAGGTGAGATGCGGGGGTCTTGTAGGTGAGATGCGGGGTCTTGTAGGTGAGATGCGGGGTCTTGTAGGTGAGATGCGGGGTCTTGTAGGTGAGATGCGGGGTCTTGTAGGTGAGATGCGGGGTCTTGTAGGTGAGATGCGGGGGTCTTGTAGGTGAGATGCGGGGTCTTGTAGGTGAGATGCGGGGTCTTGTAAGTGAGATGCGGGGTCTTGTAGGTGAGATGCGGGGGTCTTGTAGGTGAGATGCGGGGTCTTGTAGGTGAGATGCGAGGTCTTGTAGGTGAGATGCGGGGGTCTTGTAGGTGAGATGCGGGGTCTTGTAGGTGAGATGCGGGGTCTTGTAGGTGAGATGCGGGGGTCTTGTAGGTGAGATGCGGGGTCTTGTAGGTGAGATGCGGGGTCTTGTAGGTGAGATGCGGGGGTCTTGTAGGTGAGATGCGGGGTCTTGTAGGTGAGATGCGTGGTCTTGTAGGTGAGATGCGGGGGTCTTGTAGGTGAGATGCGGGGGTCTTGTAGGTGAGATGCGGGGGTCTTGTAGGTGAGATGCGGGGGTCTTGTAGGTGAGATGCGGGGTCTTGTAGGTGAGATGCGGGGGTCTTGTAGGTGAGATGCGGGGGTCTTGTAGGTGAGATGCGGGGGTCTTGTAGGTGAGATGCGGGGGTCTTGTAGGTGAGAAGGATCTTGAACTCCACTCGGAACATGACCGCCAATGGAATGAAACCTGGCTATGTTTCTGGGATGAAAGAAGGCATCCTTGATGACCATTGGTGCCATGAAGGCTCGGGATGTAGTCCGTCTCTGTTCAGGTGAAAGCTGACGACAGACTGCGTCCGCGCCTTAATGGTCACAAGATAAAAGTGTGCACACTACATCAGGGGCCGCCAAAACTTTTTATTTTTTTCCACAGTGGGCCGGATAACTGAAAGAATAAATATTTTCTGGAGCGTCGGGACCTGTGTTGGCAGCTGGAAAGTCTGGGGGGGGGGGGGCGGGAAAGATGCGTGTTTGTTTGTTTGTTTGTGTGTGTGTTGCCATGGAAACCGCGGTGACGTGTTGCCGTGGAAACCACGGCAACACGTCAGAGCGTAAGGCGGAGCTACCCACGAGCCGGGGAAGTACTTGGGGTGACGCGATATAAGCAAACGTTACGATAAAACATCTAGATACAATAATTTAAAATTTTAAATAGTTAATTTAAGGAACATAGCGGTCAGGAGGTCTCCGCACGCGTGAAGACACTCCCACAGTATTCTAAACGTAATTAAATTTAAATTGTATCACAACGTGTTCGTGTTCCATACGTTTTACCAAGCAAATTCAAGTGCCGTCGGCGGGCCTGATGGACTGATCCGGCCCGCGGGCCGTTGTTTGGTGACCCCTTGCGTTAGCTGTTGCATTGAGGGAGGGTTCAACGTGGGTGTAAAGTTTGCGTGTCGTCAGGGTAACAATGAAAGCAAAGTCCAAGTCGGTGTATGGTAAGGCCAAGTGAGGCCAAATATTTGCAGGGCTAAAGTAGGCCAGGGACTAAAACCCTGGGGGGACACCTCCCAGGCTGACAAACTGTTTCGGCTGGGATAGCTATGAAGTAAACCATGTGTCCTTTGAAACGCTTGAGAAAAATTTGCATGATCAATGGTGAGCATCTACATCATTAGACCTCCTTTTGCCAGTGCCAAAATGTAATGATAATAATAATAGGGGTGGTTTTCCCCCTTTGTTCTGGCAATAAAACTGAAACCTTTTTGTTTTACAAGGATTCACGTTTACTGCATTGACCACAATACCTGCAGTCAAAATGCAAACACATACATACTATGATAATCTTCTTTGGTTCTTTCGGTAAAGTCACGTAGAATGATAATAAAATAATAAATTGATAAAATAAAATAACACAATAATATCAATTTATCAATTTATTATTTTATTCTCATTCTACGTGGTGACTTTACCGAAAGAACCAAAGAAGATGAATCATTGCAGTCACGAAAGCTTTAAATCGAAATACTATGATAAATTTTGATTTAAAGCTTTCGTGACTGCAGTCATTCATATTCTTAGGGAAACAATAAAATAATAATAATAATATATTTTATTATTTTATTGTTTCCCTTCAACGTGACTTTACCGAAAGAGCTAAGATTATACTATGATAATATATGCACTGTCCTTGAAACTGATTGGTCCACACCAAGGGACGGCTTTCTTTACACCTTGTTAAAAGGTTTCAGTTTTGTTGCTAGAAAAAAGGGGAAAAGCCCTATTATTATTATCACATGATCAACGGTGTCAAACGCAGCACGCAGGCCCAAAAGGACAAGAATGCTACGGCCTTCCCTGCATCAGCAGCAATCATCAAGTCATTGACAACCCTAACCAGAGCCGTATCCACGCCGTGGCCAGACCTAAAACCGGACTGGAAAGGGTCAAAAATGATAATTTACAAGCAAATAATGTTTAAGCTGTAATGTTGCTGACAGCCCAAGCGTCTTGGAGGGATATGGCAGGTTGTAAATTGGACGATAATTACTGAGGAGTTCTAAATCGAGCTCAGCCTTCTTGAGTATAGGACTGCCAACGGCACATTTCTAAAAGAGATTGGGAAATGACCAGATTTGAGTATGTTAAGAACAATGGTAATACAGACTGCACGAGATGGAAAATTAGCATGAATACGTTTAAAGGAATAGAATCAACAGAACAACAATAGGTTGGTTTGGAACTCACAATCAATGAAGCAACATCTGATCCTGAGAGCTCGGATAATACGCAGAAATCAGATATCAGCAGTGGTGACGGAACAGTGGGCAGAATTGTAAGGAAGAGGGGTAGTTTTAATGGAAAGGCAAATTGTGTTGCTTTTGTAAATAAATAAAAAATATATAGCATTTGCTTTTGTACAAGAGAAAGGAGAAGCACAGGATGAATGAAGGAGCCTATAAACCGTAGAAAAAAATAATCGAGGGTTATCCCAGGCATTGGCTACAGTAGCAGAAAGATAGCTGGTGCGCGCGGACATGTCCGAGTGCCTTTCTGTAAATTGTAAAGTGGTGCTTGAAGATTATCGAGTAGGATGGTGGTGACGGGGGGGGTGGGGGGGGGGTGACGTTCTGCGTTTAAGCGTACGACGACACTCGGTCTGGCCGACTCCTTGCCAACTGCATTGTCAAGAGCGTGTGTCGCCAACCGATGGCGTCTGGCTCAACAGCCTGACTCTCTCTCTCTCTCAATCATTTCTTCGAAATTAACATTTGTTGAATGTCACCCCGGGCTGAAAAATCCTGGCTCCGCCCCTGGATGGTGGGACCAGATTTTCCCGGCGAGATGGCTCTGCCCTGCGGACAGTTGTGTTGAAGTGCACGGCGATGGTCGTTATGCCAGGGTGAAGATTTGACTGCCGAGATTGTGTGGGATTTCGGTGGGGCGAAACTTCCCAATGTACTGCCCGATGTGTTGTAAGCTTGCACCATTGTTTCCACGGCAGATGGGTATCAGTCAGCGAGTGACGGGCGGAGAATTTCGGAGGGGGAAAATTCTTGTCCAGGGCGATTGATTCAAGGTCCCCGAAAGCTGATCTGGCACTTTACAATCCGATTTAGGCGGAGGAATCAGAAGATCGAACGGCACCGCGCAACGAATCGTTGGATGTTCCAGGATCAATGACGGATAACTTGGTGACAGACAATCCCCGCGAAGAAACCGCGTCGGGGATGTGACCGCGAGTATGGGTGGGGGGGGAAATCAGACGCCGAGTTAAATTAAAACAATCCAGGGTGGCCAGAAAGTCTGTGTAGACGGCGCACCCGTGGGAGTCGATCTGAATATCGAAATCGCCCGGCAGATAATAATCTTGTCGGCGGCTGAACACAGCATGGAGAGTAGCTCGGTTAGCTCCCCGGTAAAAGAAGTGGAGGCCTCGGTGGAGGGGGGGGGGGGGGGGGATGACGAAGCAGCACTTTAGTCACATGCTGGACAGCCTTCAATTCCAGAACTGGATGCTCGCGCGACTGGAAGGCCAACGTAGAAGTCGGGCGGACGGTGGCAGGTGAGCGACGGAGAACTGCAAGGACACCACCATGCCCAGGCTGACCGGGGCGTGTCCCTGAAGGCGTCTTCGCTCCGTGATAGCCGGGCAAGGAGGAGATGGTTCATCTGGCCGGCGCCGCGTCTCTGTGAGGCGTACGAAATCGAGACGGCAACCTCTGGTCAACTCGCTAACCAAAGGAGCCTCGTAAACTAAGAGTGACCGCGCATTAATGGGGCACGTCCGTGAGCCGAGGGTTTTAAGAAAGCCGATGCAGCCAAAGACCGGCGGCACCGTGGCGCCAGAAAGCTCAGCCTACGGGCCGTGGCGAGCCGGCAGCAGGCTGGAGTTGACGAAGTGGGCCCGCGGCCCCAACCAGGGCCCCAGGTCCAAGGGGCCAACGCTAGGAGGCTCTAGCAAAAGCACCCCGGAGGTCAGAGGCACCCCGGAGGTCAGAGGCACCCCGGAGGTCAGAGGCACCCCGGAGGTCAGAGGCACCCCGCAGGTCAGAGGCACTCCGGAAGTCAGAGGCACTCCGGAGGTCAGAGGCACCCCGGAGGTCAGAGGCACTCCGGAGGTCAGAGGCACCCCGGAGGTCAGAGGCACTCCGGAGGTCAGAGGCACCCCGGAGGTCAGAGGCACCCCGGAGGTCAGAGGCACCCCGGAGGTCAGAGGCACCCCGGAGGTCAGAGGCACCCCGGAGGTCAGAGGCACCCGGAGGTCAGAGGCACTCCGGAGGTCAGAGGCACCCCGGAGGTCAGAGGCACTCCGGAGGTCAGAGGCACCCCGGAGGTCAGAGGCACCCCGGAGGTCAGAGGCACCCGGGAGGTCAGAGGCACCCCGGAGGTCAGAGGCACCCCGGAGGTCAGAGGCACCCCGGAGGTCAGAGGCACCCGGAGGTCAGAGGCACCCCGGAGGTCAGAGGCACTCCGGGGGTCAGAGGCACCCCGGAGGTCAGAGGCACCCGGGAGGTCAGAGGCACCCGGAGGTCAGAGGCACCCGGAGGTCAGAGGCACCCGGAGGTCAGAGGCACTCCGGAGGTCAGAGGCACTCCGGAGGTCAGAGGCACCCGGAGGTCAGAGGCACCCGGAGGTCAGAGGCACCCCGGAGGTCAGAGGCACCCCGGAGGTCAGAGGCACCCCGGAGGTCAGAGGCACCCGGGGGTCAGAGGCACCCCGGAGGTCAGAGGCACCCGGAGGTCAGAGGCACTCCGGAGGTCAGAGGCACCCCGGAGGTCAGAGGCACCCCGGAGGTCAGAGGCACCCGGAGGTCAGAGGCACCCCGGAGGTCAGAGGCACCCCGGAGGTCAGAGGCACTCCGGAGGTCAGAGGCACCTGGAGGTCAGAGGCACCCCGGAGGTCAGAGACACCCCGGAGGTCAGAGGCACCCGGAGGTCAGAGGCACTCCGGAGGTCAGAGGCACTCCGGAGGTCAGAGGCACCCGGGGGTCAGAGGCACCCGGAGGTCAGAGGCACCCGGAGGTCAGAGGCACCCGGAGGTCAGAGGCACCCCGGAGGTCAGAGGCACTCCGGAGGTCAGAGGCACCCGGGAGGTCAGAGGCACCCGGAGGTCAGAGGCACCCGGAGGTCAGAGGCACCCGGAGGTCAGAGACACCCCGGAGGTCAGAGGCACTCCGGAGGTCAGAGGCACCCGGAGGTCAGAGGCACTCCGGAGGTCAGAGGCACCCCGGAGGTCAGAGGCACCCGGGGGTCAGAGGCACCCCGGAGGTCAGAGGCACCCGGGAGGTCAGAGGCACCCGGAGGTCAGAGGCACCCGGAGGTCAGAGGCACCCGGAGGTCAGAAGCACCCCGGAGGTCAGAGGCACCCGGGGGTCAGAGGCACCCCGGAGGTCAGAGGCACTCCGGAGGTCAGAGGCACCCCGGAGGTCAGAGGCACTCCAGAGGTCAGAGGCACCCGGGAGGTCAGAGGCACTCCGGAGGTCAGAGGCACCCCGGAGGTCAGAGGCACCCCGGAGGTCAGAGGCACCCCGGAGGTCAGAGGCACTCCGGAGGTCAGAGGCACCCCGGAGGTCAGAGGCACCCGGAGGTCAGAGGCACTCCGGAGGTCAGAGGCACCTGGAGGTCAGAGGCACCTGGAGGTCAGAGGCACCCGGAGGTCAGAGGCACCCGGGGGTCAGAGGCACCCGGAGGTCAGAGGCACCCCGGAGGTCAGAGGCACCCCGGAGGTCAGAGGCACCCGGGGGTCAGAGGCACCCCGGAGGTCAGAGGCACTCCGGAGGTCAGAGGCACCCCGGAGGTCAGAGGCACCCGGGGGTCAGAGGCACCCCGGAGGTCAGAGGCACTCCGGAGGTCAGAGGCACCCGGGAGGTCAGAGGCACCCGGAGGTCAGAGGCACTCCGGAGGTCAGAGGCACCCGGAGGTCAGAGGCACCCCGGAGGTCAGAGGCACCCCGGAGGTCAGAGGCACCCGGAGGTCAGAGGCACCCGGAGGTCAGAGGCACCCGGAGGTCAGAGGCACCCCGGAGGTCAGAGGCACCCGGGGGTCAGAGGCACCCGGAAGTCAGAGGCACTCCGGAGGTCAGAGGCACCCCGGAGGTCAGAGGCACCCCGGAGGTCAGAGGCACCCCGGAGGTCAGAGACACCCGGAGGTCAGAGGCACCCGGAGGTCAGAGGCACCCGGAGGTCAGAGGCACTCCGGGGGTCAGAGGCACCCGGAGGTCAGAGGCACCCGGAGGTCAGAGGCACCCCGGAGGTCAGAGGCACCCGGAGGTCAGAGGCACCCGGAGGTCAGAGGCACTCCGGAGGTCAGAGGCACCCCGGAGGTCAGAGGCACCCCGGAGGTCAGAGGCACCCGGAGGTCAGAGGCACCCGGAGGTCAGAGACACCCGGGAGGTCAGAGGCACCCGGGGGTCAGAGGCACCCCGGAGGTCAGAGGCACTCCGGAGGTCAGAGGCACCCCGGAGGTCAGAGGCACCCCGGAGGTCAGAGGCACCCCGGAGGTCAGAGGCACTCTGGAGGTCAGAGGCACCCCGGAGGTCAGAGGCACTCCGGAGGTCAGAGGCACCCGGGAGGTCAGAGGCACCCGGGAGGTCAGAGGCACTCCGGAGGTCAGAGGCACCCGGAGGTCAGAGGCACCCCGGAGGTCAGAGGCACCCGGGGGTCAGAGGCACCCCGGAGGTCAGAGGCAACCGGAGGTCAGAGGCACCCCGGAGGTCAGAGGCACCCGGAGGTCAGGGCGGAGGTCAGGGCGGAGGTCAGGGCGGGGACCAAAAGACAAGGAGCAGGAGGAGGTGGTGCTTGTAGGCCGCTACTTACCCGCAACGGTCTCGGCTGGCACACTTGCCAGGTACTGACCAGTGGGGCTGCACTCGTGGCAAGATAGGAGGGGGGCCGTCCATAAATGACGTCACGCGAGTTTGGGTCAAATATGACGTCACAAAGCTCTGCCCCCCCCCCCCCCCCCCTAAAAGCATATTTCAATTTTACAAAAATTAAAGATGCTTCAAATCTCGATTTAAAGCTTTCGTGACTGCAGGGATTCATATTCTTGGTTCTTTCGGTAAAGTCACCACCACCACGTAGAAGGGAAACAATAAAATAATAAAAATATAAAACAATAAAATTATTGTAAAACAATAAAATTATTACTCTTGGTTCTTTCGGTAAAGTCACCACCACCACGTAGAAGGGAAACAATAAAATAATAAAAATATAAAACAATAAAATTATTGTAAAACAATAAAATTTGTATTCTTGGTTCTTTCGGTAAAGTCACCACCACCACGTAGAAGGGAAACAATAAAATAATAAAAATATAAAACAATAAAATTATTGTAAAACAATAAAATTATTATTCTTGGTTCTTTCGGTAAAGTCACCACCACGTAGAAGGGAAACAATAAAATAATAAAAATATAAAACAATAAAATTATTATTCTTGGTTCTTTCGGTAAAGTCACCACCACGTAGAAGGGAAACAGTAAATTAAGAAAATAAAAAACGTGACAATTTGATTGATTTTATTATTTTATTGTTTCCCTTCTACGTGGTGGTGACTTTACCGAAAGAACCAAAAACATGCTTCAAATCGCTTTAAACTATTGCCATTGTAGCGCCTATTTAATGTGGCGCTGATGCCGTAGGAGTGTTGCTACAACAATTAGCGTTGTCATGACAATTCTACATTCATCTAAAGTTGCGCATTTTTACGTGACGTCACATTTCTCAACCCCCCTCGTCACACATCGTCACAAATGTCTGACCCCGGCCCGCCCCCCTCCCCTAGGTGCGTGACGTCATTTATGGACGGCCCCATAGAGGAAGTCGTTGCAGGAGAGAGGCTGGGCGTTTCAGTGGTACGAGCACGCGCACGTGTTTTAATGTACATGCATTTTACTTAGGTTTATATTGGAATGCGGATGTACGCATAAAAGCGTGGTTGGTTTTATGAAACACGTATGCGTTGTGTCCAATGTGTATGCAAGTATATGTGTGCATTGATATGGAGATGTGTGTTTTAAATTATTCGTAGAATACATGGAAGTAAAGATGCGAATGTAAGTGTGGGTTTATTCAAACTTTGTGGATCGCGAGTAACTTGGATCTCGCGAGTGTTTTGCAAGGCAGACGAGCAAAAAAAAAATTGTAAAATAAATATTGATTTATATATCTTAGTTCTTTCGGTAAAGTCACCACGTTGAAGGGAAACAACAAAATAATAAAAAATATATAAAACAATAAAAAAATTCTCACGACGTTTCGACCACAACACAAACGGTCGTCTTTAGGTGTGTTGGTTTGCATACATTTTACGCATAAAATTTATGCAAACCATTTTATGCATAAATGGTTTACATTTTACGCATAAAATTTATGCAAACCATTTTATGCATAAAATTTATGCAAACCAACACACCTGACACACCTGAAGATGACCGTTTGAGTTATGGTCGAAACGTCGTGAGAATTGTTTTTATTGTTTTATAAATATTTTATTATTTTATTGTTTCCCTTCAACGTGGTGACTTTACCGAAAGAACCAAGAATAATAATTTTATTGTTTTCCAATAATTTTAATGTTTTATATTTTTATTATGTTATTGTTTCCCTTCAACCTGGTGGTGACTTCACCGAAAGAGCCAAGAATAATAATTTTATTGTTTTACAATAATTGTAATGTTTTATATTTTTATTATTTTGTTGTTTCCCTTCAACGTGGTGACTTTACCGAAAGAACTAAGAATATGAATTACTGCAAGTCACGAAAGCTTTAAATCAAAATATTGATTTGATAAACGAGCGAGGGTCTTGCAATACGAGCGGCAGTAGTACGTGTACACGCTTTTGTACTGCCGTGTGTCACATGATCACAACTGATATACGAGTGCTTTGATGTACGAGTGCTTTGGCTTACAAACACGATTTTTTTTTCCCGGAACGCATTATCCTTCGCAATCCAAGGTGTTACTGTATCTATCAAAGTAATGAGGGTCTCGGGGTTAAACATCTCCACCATTGAAAGTATGATGAAGGGATAAGAATAGGTTCCTATTCTTATTGAGAATATCTCAATACATTTTTTACACGTAGCAAGCTTTCGCGACCAATATTATTCACGATAAAGGTTTTTTTTTTGGGTTAGATCGCGTTATTTATAAATGTGTCGTAACCCTCCACCACCCGAACACGGCCAATCAGCAAAAAAAAAAAGTGTCACGTTGACAAAAAGACACAAATAGTTCACTACTTTAGCCCACCTGTGTGTTGTTGAAGAGTGAATCCACAACTTTTACAGTTTGAGTTGTACTGTGAAGTTTCGCTGGTAAATGCATCCAGCATCATCATCGGGCAATTCGCCAGAATGGTAAAGCCCTCTCCACTTGCTCACGGTCTTAAATATAGCAGCAGTAGGGTGACGGCATCACTTAACTCAACACACCGGTGGGCTAAAGTAGTGAACTATTTGTGTCTTTTTGTCAACGTGACACTTTTTTTTTGCTGATTGGCCGTGTCGGGTGGTGGAGGGTTACGACACATTTATAAATAAACGCGATCTAACCCAAAAACAACCTTTATTATGAACCTCAATAAATGTTGTGGATTTGCTCTCCAACACAACGGCTGTGCTGTGCTAGTGGCGGGTAGGCCACGTTCTGTTTACGTGACAACCCTTACTGGTTGGCTGTGTCGGGTGGTGGCGGGTTTTAACGACACAACATTTATATATTTACGCGATCTAATTCCCCCTTCCCCCCCAAAAAAAAAACTGTATTATTAATAAAGTATTAATAAAGTATTAAAGCTTTCGTGACTGCGTAAAATTACTCATTAGGTTTTTGTTCGGTAAAGTCGCGTATGTGGAAATACAATGAAATTATGTTTAAACAAAAATAAAACAATCACGACGTTTCGATCACAACGCAAGCGATCTTCATCAGGTGTCAAGAACAAATCAGGGAGGTAATTACAAACAACAAAAAAGACGAGAGACGAGAATTCTTCAACAAACCTAAGAAAAAAACATTACGTGAAGCCACATCCAGTCAGGCCAACAACAATCGAAAAAAACCATTGGGTGTATTATTAATATTCGTGTCTTATTAACGCCCCTTTTATTGGCAGGAAGGGCGAAGTCTGTTCTTATTTTTGTTTTAATGCTGGCAAAAAAAACACGTCTCACATGATCACGCTGTGTTCATTAAATTAACGTCGAGGTCTCTCTTGAGGTGGATGAACTCAAAGGTTTTTATGAACACGCTTTTATTTAACTCACTCTCTGTCTGTAGCTGTTGTTGTTGTTGTATCCTCAAATCTTGTAACTCAATTTTAACCCACTTCTCAATGTGGTTATCGACTGCAAATTTGGTATATGTATGTCATACTGATGACAATACTATATTATATATATATTTTTTTAAACATTCATTTTTATATTCTTGGTTCTTTCGGTAAAGTCACCACCACGTAGAAGGGAAACAATAAAATAATTAAAATATAAAACAATAAAATTTTTGTAAAACAATAAAATTATTATTCTTGGTTCTTTCGGTAAAGTCACCACGTAGAAGGGAATCTATAAAATAATAAAAATATAAAACAATAAAATTATTGTAAAACAATAAAATTATTTTCTTGGTTCTTTCGGTAAAGTCACCACCACGTAGAAGGGAAACAATAAAATAATGAAAATATAAAACAATAAAATTATTGTAAAACAATAAAATTATTATTCTTGGTTCTTTCGGTAAAGTCACAACCACGTAGAAGGGAAACAATAAAATAATAAAAATATAAAACAATAAAATTATTCTAAAACAATAAATTATTATTCTTGGTTCTTTCGGTAAAGTCACCACCACCACGTAGAAGGGAAACAATAAAATAATAAAAATATAAAACAATAAAATTATTGTAAAACAATACAATTATTATTCTTGGTTCTTTCGGTAAAGTCACCACGTTGAAGGGAAACAATAAAATAATAAAAATATAAAACAATAAAATTATTGTAAAACAATAAAATTATTATTATTGGTTCTTTCGGTAAAGTCACCACCACCACGTAGAAGGGAAACAATAAAATAATAAAAACATAAAACAATACAATTATTGTAAAACAATAAAATTATTATTCTTGGTTCTTTCGGTAAAGTCACCACCACGTAGATAGGGAAACAATAAAATAATAAAAATATAAAACAATAAATTATTGTAAAACAATACAATTATTATTCTTGGTTCTTTCGGTAAAGTCACCACCACGTAGAAGGGAAACAATAAAATAATAAAAACATAAAAAATACAATTATTGTAAAACAATAAAATTATTATTCTTGGTTCTTTCGGTAAAGTCACCACCACGTAGATAGGGAAACAATAAAATAATAAAAATATAAACCAATAAAATTATTGTAAAACAATACAATTATTATTCTTGGTTCTTTCGGTAAAGTCACCACCACCACGTAGAAGGGAAAACAATAAAATAATAAAAATCTAAAACATTAAAATAAATCACGACGTTTCGACCGCTACACAAGAAGCAATCATCATCAAGGTGTGAGAACCACAGCAAAAATAAAATTTTTGAAAAAAGTTGCGTTTCTCCCTTGTGATGGGACGTTGTCGGACGGACTTTGCGATATAATTAGAGGCACGGGGTTGACCAACAAGGCGTGAATTGCTCTGTAAAAACGGTAGGGGCGCTGATAACGGGGGGGTTGGTAGTTTTGCGGTGACCTCGAAGGATACCAAAGACCTTTTGGAACGCATTTATAGTAAACATCGCTTTCGGCTTTCCAAGAGCAACTAGCGGGCGACATCACTCAACGTCGTCACGAGAGGATATATATATTTTTTTAAAAAATTGAATTCGACAATCATGGATTATTATTAGCGGCAGGAGCGGCCCGAAATCCAAATCCGCCACCGCCCAACGCAACCGACTAGCAAGGGGTTCGTCACGTGAACAAAAAGCGTGCCAATTCGTGACTAGTTCAGCACCTGGACCAGTTGTGCGCTGGATGGTGAACGCAGTTAACACACTTGCGGCTGAACAATTGACCGATCAAATTTTGATTTAAAGCTTTCGTGACTGCAGTAATTCATAATTCTTAGTTTTTTTTTCGGTAGAGTCACCACCACGTTGAAGAGAAACAACAAAATAATAAAATATATATTAAACAATAAAAAAAATTCTCACGACGTTTCGAACAGAACTCAAACGGAGTTATGGTCGAAATGTCGTGAGAATTTTTTTGAAATTTTTTGAAAATTCTCACGACGTTTCGACCATAACTCCGTTTGAGTTATGGTCGAAACGTCGTGAGATTTTTTTTATTGTTTTATATATATTTTATTATTTTGTTGTTTCTCTTCAACGTGGTGACTTTACCGAATAAACTAAGATTATATAATTCTCCGATCGCCATGTTTCCTTCACGTGTCGCGGCATACTCTTTACTGGATATAGGAATAGGTTTTTACCCTTTTTAACTGGCACACAAAAAAAAACTGACACCTTCATTCAAGGCATCGTGTTTTGCAATGACCACAACACAAGCAGTCAAAATCCAAACAGAAAGAGACAACTCTGATAATGATATTGGCACTGTCCTTGAAATTGATTGGTCCACACCCGAGACGGCTTTTCTTAGAGCCCCTTTAGTCTCTCCACTGGTGTTGGACCAGAAGACGCCAAAAGGCGTACTACTAAAAAACAGCGCACTATCAGAGTATTGAGGGCTCGGGGTGAGCATTTACATTATGAGATCTCCTTTGCCAGTAGCAAGATATAGTAATAGGTTTTTACCCTTTTAACTGGCACAAAAACTGACACCTTTATTCAAGGCATCATGTTTGCAATGACCACAACACAAGCCAGTCAAAATGCAAACAAACAAAGACAACTCTGATAATAATACTCTTTAGTCTTTGGTTCTATTCGGTAAAGTCACGTAGGTAAAAAAATATAAAGCAACAAAATTCTCACGACGTTTCGGCCACAACA
The DNA here is from genome assembly GCF_048934315.1 of Petromyzon marinus. Lineage (NCBI taxonomy): Eukaryota > Metazoa > Chordata > Hyperoartia > Petromyzontiformes > Petromyzontidae > Petromyzon > Petromyzon marinus. The sequence goes on from NW_027422597.1 coordinate 1,245,685, forward strand.
GCCTTCATCAGGCGAAGGGACCAGACTGTCCACGAGGAGCGATCTCACAGACACCCATAGAGACACCCATAGAGACTCACAAAGACCCACAGACACCCATAGAGACATCCATAGAGACCCACAGAGACCCACAGTCATCCATAGAGAAACCCATAGACACCCAAAGACACCCACAGACACCCATAGAGACATCCATAGAGACCCACAGATATCGAGACCCATAGAGACCCACAGATACCGAGTCCCATAGAGACCCACAGATACCGATACCCATAGAGACCCACAGATACCGAGACTCATAGAGACCCACAGATACCGAGACCCATAGATCTCACAGACACCCATAGAGACACCCATAGAAACCCACAGATAACGAGACCCATAGAGACCCACAGATACCGATACCCATAGAGACCCACAGATACCGAGACCCATAGAGACCCACAGATACCGAGACCGATAGAGACCCACAGATACCGAGACCCATAGAGACCCACAGATACCGAGAACCATAGAGACCCACAGATAGCGAGTCCCTTAGAGACCCACAGATACCAAGACCCATAGAGACCCACAGATACCGAGACCCCTAGAGACCCACAGATAACGAGACCCATAGAGACCCACAGATAACGAGACCCATAGAGACCCACAGATAGCGAGTCCCTTAGAGACCCACAGATACCAAGACCCATAGAGACCCACAGATACCGAGACCCCTAGAGACCCACAGATACCGAGACCCATAGAGACCCACAGATACCGAGACCCATAGAGACCCACAGATACCGATACCCATAGAGACCCACAGATACCGAGACTTATAGAGACCCACAGATACCGAGACCCATAGAGACCCACAGATACCGAGACCCATAGAGACCCACAGATACCGAGACCCATAGAGACCCACAGATACCGAGACCCATAGAGACCCACAGATACCGAGACCCATAGAGACCCACAGATACCAAGACCCATAGAGACCCACAGATACCGAGACCCCTAGAGACCCACAGATACAAAGACCCTTAGAGACCCACAGATACCAAGACCCTTAGAGACCCACAGATACCAAGACCCTTAGAGACCTACAGATAGCGAGACCCATAGAGACCCACAGATACCGAGACCCATAGAGACCCACAAATACCGAGACCCATAGAGACCCACAGATACCGAGACCCATAGAGACCCACAGATACCGATACCCATAGAGACCCACAGATACCGAGACCCATAGAGACCCACAGATACCGAGACCCATAGAGACCCACAGATACCGAGACCCATAGAGACCCACAGATACCGAGAACCATAGAGACCCACAGATATCGAGACCCATAGAGACCCACAGATACCAAGACCCATAGAGACCCACAGATACCGAGACCCATAGAGACCCACAGATACCGAGACCCATAGAGACCCACAGATACCGAGACTTATAGAGACCCACAGATACCGAGACCCATAGAGACCCACAGATACCGAGACCCATAGAGACCCACAGATACCGAGTCCCATAGAGACCCACAGATACCGAGACCCATAGAGACCCACAGATACCGAGATCCATAGAGACCCACAGATACCGAGACCCATAGAGACCCACAGATACCGAGACCAATAGAGACCCACAGATACCAAGACCCTTAGAGACCCACAGATACCAAGACCCTTAGAGACCCACAGATACCGAGACCCTTAGAGACCCACAGATACCGAGACCCATAGAGACCCACAGATACCGAGACCCATAGAGACCCACAGATACCAAGACCCATAGAGACCCACAGATACCGAGACCCATAGAGACCCACAGATAGCGAGACCCTTAGAGACCCACAGATACCGAGACACATAGAGACCCACAGATACCGAGACCCATAGAGACCCACAGAGAGCCATAGAGACACCTCATAGAGACCCACATAGAGACCCACATAGAGACCCACATAGAGACCCACATAGAGACCCACATAGAGACCCACATAGAGACCCACATAGAGACCCACATAGAGACCCACATAGAGACCCACATAGAGACCCACATAGAGACCCACATAGAGACCCACATAGAGACCTACATAGAGACCCACATAGAGACCCACATAGAGACCCACATAGAGACCCACATAGAGACGCACATAGAGACGCACATAGAGACCCACATAGAGACCCACATAGAGACCCACATAGAGACCCACATAGAGACCCACATAGAGACCCACATAGAGACCCACATAGAGACCCACATAGAGACCCACATAGAGACCCACATAGAGACCCACATAGAGACCCACATAGAGACCCACATAGAGACCCACATAGAGACCCACATAGAGACCCACATAGAGACCCACATAGAGACCCACATAGAGACCCACATAGAGACCCACATAGAGACCCACATAGAGACCCACATAGAGACCCACATAGAGACCCACATAGTGACCCACATAGTGACCCACATAGAGACCCACATAGAGACCCACATAGAGACCCACATAGCGACCCACATAGAGACCCACATAGAGACCCACATAGAGACCCACATAGAGACCCACATAGAGACCCACATAGAGACCCACATAGAGACCCACATAGAGACCCACATAGAGACCCACATAGAGACCCACATAGAGACCCACATAGAGACCCACATAGAGACCCACATAGAGACCCACATAGAGACCCACATAGTGACCCACATAGTGACCCACATAGAGACCCACATAGAGACCCACATAGAGACCCACATAGCGTCCCACATAGAGACCCACATAGAGACCCACATAGAGACCCACATAGAGACCCACATAGAGACCCACATAGAGACCCACATAGAGACCCACATAGAGACCCACATAGAGACCCACATAGAGACCCACATAGAGACCCACAAAGAGACCCACATAGAGACCCACATAGAGACCCACATAGAGACCCACATAGAGACCCACATAGAGACCCAGACCCATAGAGACACACAGACAAAGACAAAGATCCCC
>NW_027422597.1:1293698-1313698 GCF_048934315.1 Petromyzon marinus
GTGCCAATATCATTATCAGAGTTGTCTATTTTGTTTGTTTGCATTTTGACTGCTTGTGTTGTGGTTATTGCAAACATGATGCCTTGAATAAAGGTGTCAGTTTTTGTGCCAGTTAAAAGGGCAAGGCCCTATTACTATATCTTGTTACTGGCAAAGGAGGTATCATAGTGTAAATGCTCACCCCTAGCCCTCAATACTCTGATGGTGCGCTGTTTTTGAGTTGTACGCCTTTTGGCGTCTTCTCTTCCAACACCAGTGGAGAGACTAAAGGGGCTCTAAGAAAAGCCGTCTCGGGTGTGGACCAATCAAATTCAAGGACAGTGCCAATATCATTATCAGAGTTGTCTCTTTTTGTTTGTTTGCATTTTGACTTCTTGTGTTGTGGTTATTGCAAACACGATGCCTTGAATAAAGGTGTCAGTTTTTTGTTGCCGGATAAAAGTTGGAAAAACCCTATTATTATATCAGAGTATATTTTTTTTTGCATTTGACTGCAAGTATTGTGGAAAAACCCCTATCACTATATCTTGCTACTGCCAAAGGAGGCCTCATGATGTAGATCCTTAACAGACCGTTGTGGCAAGCGGCTGTCAGTAGCAGCGGCACCGGTGAAGGCTACCGGCACTGTTGACACACGTGGAGGAGGGGGTGGCGGGTGGCTAGCGCCCCACGCCCGCCCGGCCGCCTTTGTCTCTCCAGCGCTGCACCGGGTTACTCCTTGCAGGCTGAGTCGACAGCGAGGGAGGTCCCAGTGACCGCTTCGGCGACGCCGGCGGCGGCGAATCGAACTCCGGACCCTCGTCCCCGGTCTCGCAGGGCAGTGCCGGGAGCGCTAACCGCTGCACCACCGCTCCCCCCCGCCTACCACGGAGAGGCGCTCACCCCGTGCATCATGGCGACTGCAAGCACACTGACACCCACATAAATCACGACAATTAGGGGAACTTACGTCCGCACCTACACGTGCGGTCGTGCATCATATTAATCAGACATGCAGGCGACGACAACAACAACAGCAGCAGCAGGAGCAGCAGGAGCAGCAGAAGCAGCAGCAGCAGCAGCAGCAGCCGCGCACACGTCACGAAGTGGCGGTGACGTCACCACGGAGCCCTGTGCCAGGCTAGGTGTACTTTGAGGCCGCGTTATTAAGTGTCGAAAGGCTCGCTGCTGACAGGAGGTCACGGAGCAGACCCAGCAGGTGCCACGGGTCGACTGACTGAGACGACTGAGATGACTGGCTGATGCACCACCTGTGCCCCCCTACTGTGCCAACCTGCTGTGCTTTAGCCACCCGGCGCTCCGCTCGTTGTTGTGAGCGTCGCTGCTCCGCCCTCCGTTGTTGTTGGAGGGCGACTGCCTCCAGCTGCCCAGTAGCATCCTTCACGAGCCTCCTCCACAGAGGCCGATCTTGACACCGCTGGTACCAGTCATCGGCAAGTCCACTCAGCTCCACGTCCTCCTGTACCACATCACTCCATCTCTTCACTAGCCACGTGCCTCCTGTACCACATCACTCCATCTCTTCTCTAGCCACGTGCCTCCTGTACCACATCACTCCATCTCTTCTCTAGCCCCGTGCCTCCTGTACCACGTCACTCCATCTCTTCTCTAGCCCCGTGCCTCCTGTACCACATCACTCCATCTCTTCTCTAGCCCCGTGCCTCCTGTACCACATCACTCCATCTCTTCTCTAGCCACGTGCCTCCTGTAACACGTCACTCCATCTCTTCTCTAGCCCCGTGCCTCCTGTACCACGTCACTCCATCTCTTCTCTAGCCCCGTGCCTCCTGTACCACATCACTCCATCTCTTCTCTAGCCCCGTGCCTCCTGTACCACATCACTCCATCCCTTCTCTAGCCCCGTGCCTCCTGTACCACATCACTCCATCTCTTCTCTAGCCCCGTGCCTCCTGTACCACATCACTCCATCTCTTCTCTAGCCCCGTGCCTCCTGTACCACATCACTCCATCTCTTCTCTAGCCCCGTGCCTCCTGTACCACATCACTCCATCTCTTCTCTAGCCCCGTGCCTCCTGTACCACATCACTCCATCTCTTCTCTAGCCCCGTGCCTCCTGTACCACATCACTCCATCTCTTCTCTAGCCCCGTGCCTCCTGTACCACATCACTCCATCTCTTCTCTAGCCACGTGCCTCCTGTACCACATCACTCCATCTCTTCTCTAGCCCCGTGCCTCCTGTACCACATCACTCCATCTCTTCTCTAGCCCCGTGCCTCCTGTACCACATCACTCCATCTCTTCTCTAGCCCCGTGCCTCCTGTACCACATCACTCCATCTCTTCTCTAGCCCCGTGCCTCCTGTACCACATCACTCCATCTCTTCTCTAGCCCCGTGCCTCCTGTACCACATCACTCCATCTCTTCTCTAGCCCCGTGCCTCCTGTACCACATCACTCCATCTCTTCTCTAGCCCCGTGCCTCCTGTACCACATCACTCCATCTCTTCTCTAGCCCGTGCCGCGCCCGTTTAGCCCCCTCTATGCGGACAAACAGAAGTTGCTTTAGGCATGCAGTGGCTGGGCATGCGGGCTACATGACCCAGCCAACGCAGCTTTGCCAGCCGGAGGAGCTCACCGATGCGTCTGTGTTCAGATGTTTCATAGATCTGAGATCCTCACACAATCCGGCCTGCAGGTTAAACCCAGGATGGATCGTAGGCAGGGCCAGCCTGAATGTTTCTCACCGGCGTAGATGTTCCATTAGAGGGGGGGTCCACGTTTCGCAAGCGTAGAGAAGGGAGGGAATGACCGTGGCCGAGGAGACCCGAAGCTTCATGCGGAGCGACAGACCCAGGTAGCTTCCACTCAGCGGCGTTAAGCAGCCGATTAAACGACAACCCTTTGGTTCTTTCGGTAAAGTCCACGTGGGCTATAAAATAAAATAAATCGCGACGTTTCGATCGCAACGCAAGCGGTCGTCCTCAGGTGGAAAATAAATTAAATACAGCAGTGGAACTTCGCGATTTATTTAATTTCCCACCTACGTGGACTCTACCGAAATGACAAAAGAGTATGGATTCCTGCAGTCACGAAAGCTTCAAATCAAGATTGAGAGGTAATCCCGCTCGACTGATTCGGAAGTGAGACCTCTGCTGCCGAAGCGGAGCTGTTCATGAGCACACTGCCCAGATTTATAAAAAAAAAAAAATCCCCACTCTTTCCACAACTGCCCCAGAACTCCATGGCGTGAGAACACACCCAAGGTACGGGAAAACTCTCCACTCTCTCCACAACCGCCCTATCACCGATTGGAAGTTGTGGGGGTGGAGTGTCCGATGGTACAAAATACCCAGGCAGGTGCTTAGTTTTGGTGCGGCTGATGGTAAGGCCCCATCTCTTAGTGGCACGCTCCAGTCTCAGCAGCAGCCTCTCCAACTCCTCCTCTGACTGAGCAGCAATCACGAGATCGTCAGCATACGTAACGTAGTTGACCAATAGGGAGTCACCCTTTCGACCACACCCGGAAATCGATCAGCCTCCCATTGTATCTGTACCAGATGGAAATCCTTCCGGTACAGCCATTGAAGGCCTCGCAAACTACGTGTTTGAAGATGATGTCAAATAATGTGGGAGCCAGAGGACATCCCTGTCGCGCCTCAAGGTGAACAGGGAATGGCTCTGACTAACGGCCACGTGGTTTTACCCGGGCCTGCCCACCATCATGAAGGTCCTTAATGATCGTGAGCAGAGTCAGGGACTCCGAAAGCACGAAGAACAACCCAGAGCCCTGGTCTACCAATGGTATCACCACGCACCCACTCCCTTATCCACTCACTCACCCATTCACTCACCCACTCACACACTCACCCAATCCCTTATCCACTCAGCCACCGACTCACTGCATTGCCCACTCATCCACTCCTTTATCCTCTCTACCACCGACTCACTCCATTATCCACTCACCCACTCCCTTACCCACTCACCCATTCACCAACCCACTCCCTTACCCACCCACCCACCCACTCCCTTACCCACTCACCCAATCCCATATCCACTCAGCCACCGACTCACTCACTCCATTACCCATTCACCACCCACTCCCTTACCCACTCACTCACCCACTCGCTCACCCACTCCCTTACCCACTCGCCCAACCACCCATTCACCCACTGCTTTATCCACTGCCTTAACCACTCACTCACCCACCCATTCACCAACCCACTCCCTTACCCACTCACCCACTCCCTTACCCACTCACCCACTCGCTCACCCATTCCCTTACCCACTCGCCCAATCACCCATTCACCCGCAGCCTTACCCACTGCCTTACCCACTCACTCACCCACCCATTCACCAACCCACTCCCTTACCCACTCGCCCAACCACCCATTCACCCACTGCCTTATCCACTGCCTTACCCACTCACTAACCCACCCATTCACCAACCCACTCCCTTACCCACTCACCCACTCGTTCATCCATTCCCTTACCCATTCGCCCAACCACCCATTCACCCGCAGCCTTACCCACTGCCTTACCCACACACTCACCCACCCATTCACCAACCCACTCCCTTACCCACTCGCCCACTCGCTCACCCATTCCCTTACCCACTCGCCCAACCACTCATTCACCCACTGCCTTACCCACTGCCTTACCCACTCACTCACCCACCCATTCACCAACCCACTCCCTTACCCACTCGCCCACTCGCTCACCCATTCCCTTACCCACTCGCCCAACCACTCATTCACCCACTGCCTTACCCACTGCCTTACCCACTCACTCACCCACCCATTCAGCAACCCACTCCCTTACCCACTCACCCAATTACATGATCCACCATTGTGACCCGGCTTGTGTAGCTGGTTCCTTCCCTTCTCATTTGATCTGTTTTATCGCAATCACTACGGCTGCACTCCCTTTGATCTTCAACCCACTTTCATGTCCCCTCATACAGGGCACCTTATGTAAGTCTGTGTGTGTCGGTGTGAGTCTATGGGCCCTTCTACGAGTCTGTCGCTGTGTGAGTCTCCGGGCACCTATGTGAGGAGTCTGTGTGTCTAGAAAGGCCGTAGCCATGGAGTCAACATTGAGGGGGACCAAATCTTCCAGGCGGTCTGGGGGTCCCTGCACCCGTCCCCCCCATCAGAAATGTTTTTCTAAATTTGAAAACGAAATTCCTGCCTAAAATATTGAAAAAATTCACTAACACGTGGGATGGACTTTTAATTTATTCTTTACAATAATGTCTAATAGTGTTATTGTATTACGTTGCTCTGTTTTTTGTTTATCTTTTATTGTTTCATTGTATGTAATGGCAGAGATTAGGGATTAATAAACTACAACGGTAACCACAATCATATGAACATAAATACATGTTATAGCAATATATTGGGGGGGGGGGGGGGACATTTTGAGCATATTTGAATATTGGAGGGGGGGATGTGTCCCCCCAAATAGATATTATAATTACAGCCTTGGGTCTATGTGAGTCTGTGTGACCTCATATGAGTCTGTGTGTCTCTTTGTGAGACTGTGTGTCTCTGTGTGAGTCTGTGAGCCCCTATGTGAGTCTGTGTGTCTCTTTGTGAGTCTGTGTGTCTCTTTGGGAGTCTGTGAGCCCCTATGTGAGTCTGTGTGTCTATGTGTGAGTCTACAGCCCTCCTATGTGTCCGTGTGAGTCTGTGTGTCTATGTGACCTTATATAAGTCTGTGTGTCTCTTTGTGAGTCTGTGTGTCTCTTTGGGAGTCTGTGAGCCCCTATGTGAGTCTGTGTGTCTCTGTGTGAGTCTACAGCCCTCCTATGTGTCCGTGTGAGTCTGTGTGTCTATGTGACCTTATATGAGTCTGTGTGTCTCTTTGTGAGTCTGTGTCTTTTTGTGAATCTGTGAGCCCCTATGTGAGTCTGTGTGTCTCTGTGTGAGTCTGTGAGCCCCTATGTGAGTCTGTGTGTCTCTTTGTGAGTCTGTGTGTCTCTTTGTGAGTCTGTGTGTCTCTGTGTGAGTCTACGGCGCTCCTACGTGTCCGTGTGAGTCTGTGTGTCTATGTGACCTTATATGAGTCTGTGTGTCTCTTTGTGAGTCTGTGTGTCTCTTTGTGAGTCTGTGTGTCTCTTTGTGAGTCTGTGTGTCTCTATGTGAGTCTAGTGGTCTCTGTGTGAGTTTGTGGTCTCTGTGTGAGTCTGTGGGTCTCTGTGTGAGTCTGTAGGTCTCTGTGAGAGTCTGTAGGTCTCTGTGTGAGTCTTTGGCCTTTGTGTGAGTCTGTGTAACCCTGTGAGTGTCTGTGGGTCTCTATGTGAGTCTGTAGGTCTCTGTGAGAGTCTGTAGGTCACTGTGCGAGTCCGTGTTTCGTATGAGTCTGTGATCTTTGTGTGAGTCTGTGTGTCTCTGTGTGAGTCTGTGTTGCTCTGTGTGAGTCTGTTGGTCTCTGTGACAGTCTGTAGGTCTCTGTGTGAGTCTGTGGTCATTGTGTGAGTCTGTGTGTCCCTGTGTGGGTCTGTGGGTCTCTATGTGAGCCTGTGGTCTTTGTGTGAGTCTGTAGGTCACTGTGTGAGTCTGTGGGTCTCTGTGTGAGTCTGTGGTCATTGTGTGAGTCTGTGTGTCCCTGTGTGGGTCTGTGGGTCTCTATGTGATTCTGTGGTCTTTGTGTGAGTCTGTGGGTCTCTGTGTGAGTCTGTGTGTCTCTGTGTGAGTCTACGGCGCTCCTACGTGTCCGTGTGAGTCTGTGTGTCTATGTGACCTTATATGAGTCTGTGTGTCTCTTTGTGAGTCTGTGTGTCTCTTTGTGAGTCTGTGTGTCTCTTTGTGAGTCTGTGTGTCTCTGTGTGAGTCTACGGCGCTCCTACGTGTCCGTGTGAGTCTGTGTGTCTATGTGACCTTATATGAGTATGTGTGTCTCTTTGTGAGTCTGTGTGTCTCTTTGTGAGTCTGTGTGTCTCTATGTGAGTCTGTGTGTCTCTGTGTGTCTCTGTGTGAGTCTACGGCGCTCCTACGTGTCTGTGTGAGTCTCTGTGTCTATGTGACCTTATATGAGTCTGTGTGTCACTATGTGAGTCTGTGTATCTCTTTGTAAGTCTGTGATCCCCTATGTGAGTCTGTGTGTGTCTGTGTGAGTCTACAGCCCTCCTATGTGTCCGTGTGAGTCTGTGTGTCTATGTGACCATATATGAGTCTGTGTGTCTCTTTGTGAGTCTGTGTATCTCTTTGTGAGTCTGTGTGTCTCTTTGTGAGTTTGTGTGTCTCTTTGTGAGTCTGTGTGTCTCTTTGTGAGTCTGTGTGTCTATGTGACCTTATATGAGTCTGTGTGTCTCTTTGTGAGTCTGTGTATCTCTTTGTGAGTCTGTGTGTCTCTGTGTGAGTCTGTGTGTCTATGTGACCTTATATGAGTCTGTGTGTCTCTTTGTGAGTCTGTGTGTCTCTGTGTGAGTCTGTGAGCCCCTATGTGAGTCTGTGTCTCTTTGTGAGTCTGTGTATCTCTTTGTGAGTCTGTGTGTCTCTTTGTGAGTTTGTGTGTCTCTTTGTGAGTCTGTGTGTCTCTTTGTGAGTCTGTGTGTCTATGTGACCTTATATGAGTCTGTGTGTCTCTTTGTGAGTCTGTGTATCTCTTTGTGAGTCTGTGTGTCTCTGTGTGAGTCTGTGTGTCTATGTGACCTTATATGAGTCTGTGTGTCTCTTTGTGAGTCTGTGTATCTCTTTGTGAGTCTGTGTGTCTCTGTGTGAGTCTGTGTGTCTATGTGACCTTATATGAGTCTGTGTGTCTCTTTGTGAGTCTGTGTGTCTCTGTGTGAGTCTGTGAGCCCCTATGTGAGTCTATGTGTCTCTTTGTGAGTCTGTGTGTCTCCGTGTGAGTCTGTGTGTCTCTTTGTGAGTCTGTGTGTCTCTGTGTGAGTCTGTGAGCCCCTATGTGAGTCTGTGTGTCTCTGTGTGAGTCGACGGCCTTCCAATGTGTCCGTGTGAGTCTGTGTGTCTATGTGACCTGATATGAGTCTGTGTGTCTCTTTGTGAGTTTGTGTGTCTCTTTGTGAGTCTGTGTGTCTCTTTGTGAGTCTGTGTGTCTCTGTGTGAGTCTGTGAGCCCCTATGTGAGTCTGTGTGTCACTTTGTGAGTCTGTGTGTCTCTGTGTGAGTCTGTGAGCCCCTATGTGAGTCTGTGAGCCCCTATGTGAGTCTGTGTGTCTCTGTGTGAGCATTCGGCCCTCCTATGTGTCCGTGTGAATCTGTGTGTCTATGTGACCTTATATGAGTATGTGTGTCTCTTTGTGAGTCTGTGTGTCTCTGTGTGAGTCTGTGTGTCTATGTGACCTTATATGAGTCTGTGTGTCTCTTTGTGAGTCTGTGTGTCTCTTTGTGAGTCTTTGTGTCTCTTTGTGAATCTGTATGTCTCTGTGTGAGTCTGTGTGACCTTATATGAGTCTGTGTGTCTCTTTGTGAGTCTGTGTGTGTCTGTGTGAGTCTGTGAGCCCCTATCTGAGTCTGTGTGTCTCTTTGTGAGACTGTGTGTCTCTGTGTGAGTCTGTGTGTCTATGTGACCTTATATGAGTCTGTGCGTCTCTTTGTGAGTCTGTGTGTCTCTGTGTGAGTCTGTGAGCCCCTATGTGAGTCTGTGTGTATCCGTGTGAGCATACGGCCCTCCTATGTGTCCGTGTGAGTCTGTGTGTCTATGTGACCTTATATGCGTCTGTGTGTCTCTTTGTGAGTCTGTGTGTCTCTGTGTGAGTCTGTGAGCCCCTATGTGAGTCTGTGTGTCTCCGTGTGAGCATACGGCCCTGCTATGTGTCCGTGTGAGTCTGTGTGTCTATGTGACCTTATATGAGTCTGTGTGTCTCTTTGTGAGTCTGTGTGTCTCTTTGTGAGTCTGTGTGTCTCTTTGTGAATCTGTGTGTCTCTGTGTGAGTCTACGGCGCTCCTACGTGTCCGTGTGAGTCTCTGTGTCTATGTGACCTTATATGAGTCTGTGTGTCACTTTGTGAGTCTGTGTGTCTCTGTGTGAGTCTGTGTGTCTCTATGTGAGTCTGTGTATCTCTTTGTGAGTCTGTGTGTCTCCGTGCTAGTCTGTGTGTCTCTTTGTGAGTCTGTGTGTCTCTGTGTGAGTCTGTGAGCCCCTATATGAGTCTGTGTGTCTCTTTGTGAGTCTGTGTGTCTCTGTGTGAGTCTGTGTGTCTATGTGACTTTATATGAGTCTGTGTGTCTCTTTGTGAGTCTGTGTGTCTCTGTGTGAGTCTGTGAGCCCCTATATGAGTCTGTGTGTCTCCGTGTGAGTCTACAGCCCTCCTATGTGTCCGTGTGAGTCTCTGTGTCTATGTGACCTTATATGAGTCTGTGTGTCTCTTTGTGAGTCTGTGTGTCTCTGTGTGAGTCTGTGAGCCCCTATATGAGTCTGTGTGTCTCCGTGTGAGTCTACAGCCCTCCTATGTGTCCGTGTGAGTCTCTGTGTCTATGTGACCTTATATGAGTCTGTGTGTCTCTTTGTGAGTCTGTGTGTCTCTGTGTGAGTCTGTGAGCCCCTATGTGAGGCTGTGTCTCTTTGTGAGTCTGTGTGTCTCTGTGTGAGTCTGTGTGTCTCTGTGTGAGTCTGTGTGTCTCTGTGTGAGTCTGTGTGTCTCTGTGTAAGTCTGTGTGAGTCTGTGTGTCTCTGTGTGAGTCTGTGTGTCTCTTTGTGAGTCTGTGTGTCTCTTTGTGAGTATGTGAGCCCCTATGTGAGTCTGTGTGTCTCTTTGTGAGTCTTTGTGTCTCTTTGTGAATCTGTGTGTCTGTGTGTGAGTCTGTGTGACCTTATATGAGTCTGTGTGTCTCTTTGTGAGTCTGTGTGTCTCTGTGTGAGTCTGTGAGCCCCTATGTGAGTCTGTGTGTCTCTGTGTGAGTCTACAGCCCTCCTGTGTGTCCGTGAGAGTCTGTGCGTCCCATACAGAGATCATCGGTATCGCCTTAACAGACTGCTGGGGCAAGTTGGCTGTGAGTCGCGAGCATCTGCAGCAGCACCTACAAAGGCTACCGGCACCGTGGCACACGAGGGGGGTGAGTGGCAAGCAACCACGCCCGGCCGCCTTTGTCTTCCCCAGTGGCGATGTTTACTACTCACACCGCGACACAAAGGTTCATCATTTGAGGCTGAGTCGACCTAGGGGGAGGCCCAAGACCGCTTCAGAGGATCGCCACCGCTGTTGTTGGCCGTGAGCGGGAATCGAAACCCGGGTCGCCAGGTTCGTAGCGCAGCGTAGCGCTAACAGCTGCACCACCGCTCCCCACACGCACACAGACACACACAGACACATCCATCCACATCCTCTCTCGTTGGCTAATGGCTGTAATGGCTCTGTAAGTGATATCATCTCCCTCCCTACTGCCTTACCCCCAACCCCCACCTCTCTCTCTCTCAATGACCTCCTCCTCCGTCGTTCTCCAATCGATCCGCCCGAGATATTTAATACGGTGGGGGGTTGGGGGGGGGGTGGTGGCTGGGGGTTCCGTAGTGGCCACGTCGATTTGGCTCATCGTGGACAACGTCAGAGACACACCGAGGTCCTGAGGATGCTGGGATCGTGCAAAGATAAAGATCCCCCGTGTAGCCTGTGACAAGACCCATTCACTCACCCACCCACTCAGTCAGTCACCCACTCACCCATTCACTCACCCACCCACTCAGTCACTCACCCACTCACCCATTCACTCACCCACCCACTCAGTCACTCACACACTCATTCATTCACTCACCCACTCACTCACCCACCCACTCAGTCACTCACCCATTCACTCACCCAGTCACTCAGTCACTCACCCAGTCACTCACCCAGTCACTCAGTCAGTCACCCACTCATTCATTCACTCACCCACCCACTCAGTCACTTACCCATTCACTCACCCACCCGCTCAGTCACTCACCCACTCATTCATTCACTCACCCACTCACTCACCCACCTACTCAGTCACTCACCCAGTCACTCACCCAGTCACTCACCCACCCACTCATTCACTCACCCAGTCACTCACCCACCCACTCAGTCACTCACTCAGCCACTCACCCACCCACTCATTCACTCACCCATCCACTCAGTCGCTCACCCACTCATTCACTCGCTCACCCACTCACTCACTCGCTCACCCACTCACTCACTCACTCACCCACTCATTCATTCACTCATCCACTCACTCACCCACCCACTCAGTCACTCACCCACCCACTCAGTCACTCACTCAGTCACTCACCCACCCACTCATTCACTCACCCAGTCACTCACCCACTCATTCACTCACCCAGTCACTCACCACCCACTCAGTCACTCACCCAGTCACTCACTCAGTCACTCACCCACCCACTCATTCACTCACCCATTCACTCACCCACCCACTCAATCCTCACCCATTCACTCACCCACCCACTCATTCACTCACCAATTCACTCACCCACTCATTCAGTCACTCACTCAGTCACTCACCCATTCACTAACCCACTCACTCAGTCACTCACACACCCACTCATTCACTTACCCAGTCACTTACCCACCCACTCAGTCACTCACTCAGTCACTCACTCAGTCACTCACCCACCCACTCAGTCCTCACCCATTCACTCACCCACCCACTCGCTCACTCAGTCACTCACTCATTCACTCACCCACTCACTCACTCACCCACCCACCCACACACTCATTCACTCACCCACCCACTCATTCACTCACGCAGTCATTCACTCAGTCACTCACCCATTCACTCACCCACTCATTCACTCACTTACTCACCCACTCACTCACCCATTCACCCACCCACTCATTCACTCACCCATTCACTCACCCACCCACTCAATCCTCACCCATTCACTCACCCACCCACTCATTCACTCACCAATTCACTCACCCACTCATTCAGTCACTCACTCAGTCACTCACCCATTCACTAACCCACTCACTCAGTCACTCACACACCCACTCATTCACTTACCCAGTCACTTACCCACCCACTCAGTCACTCACTCAGTCACTCACTCAGTCACTCACCCACCCACTCAGTCCTCACCCATTCACTCACCCACCCACTCGCTCACTCAGTCACTCACTCATTCACTCACCCACTCACTCACTCACCCACCCACCCACACACTCATTCACTCACCCACCCACTCATTCACTCACGCAGTCATTCACTCAGTCACTCACCCATTCACTCACCCACTCATTCACTCACTTACTCACCCACTCACTCACCCATTCACCCACCCACTCATTCACTCACCCATTCACTCACCCACTCATTCAGTCACTCACTCAGTCACTCACCCATTCACTCACCCACCCACTCAGTCATTCAGCCACTCATTCACTCGCTCACCCACTCACTCATTCACTCACCCACCCACTCAGTCACTCACCCATTCACTCACCCACCCACTCACTCACTCAGTCACTCATTCACTCACCCACTCACTCCACTCACTCACCCACCCACACACTCATTCACTCACTCATTCACTAACGCAGTCACTCACTCAGTCACTCACCCATTCACTCACCCACTCATTCACTCACTTACTCACCCACTCACTCACCCATTCACCCACCCACCCACTCATTCACTCACTCACTCATCCATTCACCCACCCACTCATTCACTCACTCACTCACACATGAATTCACTCACTCACTCACTCACCCATTCACCCACCCACTCATTCACTCATTCACTCACCCATTCACTCACCCACTCATTCACCCATTAATTCACTCATTCACTCACTCACTCACCCACTTTGTCGTGTATAGCAATCTGTATGTATTGTACATTGAACTTCTTTCTCACCGTACGTAGCCAACTGTGATAATCGGAGGTTGTGTAATGTGGCATGTATAGGAGTGTATAGTTTACTGCCTGGTGGTAAAGTGTAGCGTAGTATAGTGTATAGTCGTGCAATATTTAGTAGTGTAGTGTATAGTAGTGTAGTGTATAGTGTAGTGTATAGTAGTGTAGTGTATAGTGTAGTGTATAGTAGTGTAGTGTATAGTAGTTAATAGTAGTGTAGTGTATAGTAGTGTATAGTGTAGTGTACAGTGTAGTGTATAGTAGTGTATAGTGTAGTGTATAGTGTAGTGTACAGTGTAGTGTATAGTAGTGTATAGTGTAGTGTATAGTAGTGTAGTGTATAGTAGTGTAGTGTATAGTGTAGTGTATAGTAGTGTAGTGTACAGTATAGTGTATAGTAGTGTAGTGTACAGTATAGTATATAATAGTGTAGTGTATATTGTAGTGTATAGTGTAGTGTATAGTGTCGTGTATAGTAGTGTAGTGTATAGTAGTGTAGTGTATAGTAGTGTATAGTGTAGTGTATAGTGTAGTGTATAGTAGTGTATAGTAGTGTAGTGTATAGTAGTGTAGTGTATAGTGTAGTGTATAGTAGTGTAGTGTATAGTGTAGTGTGGTGTATAGTGTAGTGTATAGTGTAGTGTAGTGTATAGTGTAGTGTATAGTGTAGTGTATAGTAGTGTAGTGTATAGTGTAGTGTATAGTAGTGTAGTGTATAGTGTAGTGTATAGTAGTGTAGTGTATAGTGTAGTGTATATTGTCGTGTATAGCAATCTGCATGTATGTTGAACTTCTTTCCCACCGTACGTAGCCAATGGCCTTTAATCGGAGGTGCGGGGTGAAGGTCCACAACCTATACACAACGACAGGAAGCGGTTCTAAAGAATAGAGTTTGTCAATCTACATGATGATGCTGCTGCTGATGCTGCTGCTGATGATGATGATTTCAAAGTGCATCAGAGCTCCCAGCGGCTTGCGAACATCGTAAGGAAGAAACGTTCCAGGCGGCCGCTGAAGCGACGCATCTGAAAGCACGCGATGACCACCGTCTCTGCATGCTGATGATGATGCTGATGATGATGATGCTGATGATGATGATCCTGATGATGATGCTGATGATGATGATGCTGATGATGATGCTGCATGCTGATAATGATCCTGATGCTGATGATGATGATGCTGCATGCTGTTGATGATGCTGCTGCTGATGATGATGATGCTGCATGCTGATGATGATGCTGATGATGATGCTGATGATGATGATGCTGCTGCTGATGATGATGCATGCTGATGATGATGCTGCTGCTGCTGATGATGCTGCTGCTGCTGATGATGCCGCTGCTGCTTATGATGCTGCTGCTGATGATGCTGCTGCTGCTGATGATGATGCTGCTGCTGATGATGCTGCTGCTGCTGATGATGCCGCTGCTGCTGATGATGATGATGCTGCTGATGATGATGCTGCTGCTGCTGCTGATGATGATGATGCTGCTGCTGCTGCTGATGATGATGCTACTGCTGATGATGATGATGCTGCTGCTGATGATGATGATGATGCTGATGATGATGCTGTTGCTGCTGTACGTACGTTGAACTTCTTTTGCACGGTACGTAACCAACCGGGCTAATCGGAGGTGCGGGTTGAAGGACCACAAATGAAACACAATAACGAGCAGCAAATTCTGGGTTCTTTCGGTAAAGTCACCACCACGTAGAAGGGAAACAATAAAATAATAAAAATATAAAACAATAAAATTATTGTAAAACAATAAAATTATTATTCTTGGTTCTTTTGGTAAAGTCACCACCACGTAGAAGGGAAACAATAAAATAATAAAAATATAAAACAATAAAATTATTGTAAAACAATAAAATTATTATTCTTGGTTCTTTTGGTAAAGTCACCACCACGTAGAAGGGAAACAATAAAGTAATAAAAATATAAAACAATTAAATTATTGTAAAACAATACAATTATTATTCTTGGTTCTTTCGGTAAAGTCACCACCACGTAGAAGGGAAACAATGAAATAATAAAAATGTAAAACAATAAAATTATTGTAAAACAATAAAATTATTATTCTTGGTTCTTTCGGTAAAGTCACCGCCACCACGTAGAAGGGAAACAATAAAATAATAAAAATATAAAACAATACAATTATTGTAAAACAATAAAATTATTATTCTTGGTTCTTTCGGTAAAGTCACCACCACGTAAAAGGGAAACACTAAAATAATAAAAATATAAAACAATGAAATTATTGTAAAACAATAAAATTATTATTTTTGGTTCTTTCGGTAAAGTCACTACCACGTAGAAGGGAAACAATAAAATAATAAAAATATAAAACAATAAAATTATTGTAAAACAATAAAATTATTATTCTTGGTTATTTCGGTAAAGTCACCACCACGTAGAATGGAAACTATAAAATAATAAAAATATAAAACAATAAAATTATTGTAAAACAATAAAATTATTATTCTTGGTTCTTTCGGTAAAGTCACCACCACGTAGAAGGGAAACAATAAAATAATAAAAAATAAAACAATAAAATTATTGTAAAACAATAAAATTATTATTCTTGGTTCTTTTGGTAAAGTCACTACCACGTAGAAGGGAAACAATAAAATAATAAAAATATAAAACAATAAATTATTGTAAAACAATAAAATTATTATTCTTGGTTCTTTTGGTAAAGTCACTACCACGTAGAAGGGAAACAATAAAATAATAAAAATATAAAACAATAAAATTATTGTAAAACAATACAATTATTATTCTTGGTTCTTTCGGTAAAGTCACCACCACTTAGAAGGGAAACAATAAAATAATAAAAATATAAAACAATAAAATTATTATTATTATTAGTTTATCTTTAACGTGACTTTACCGAAAAAACTAAGAATATGAATTACTGCAGTCACGAAAGCTTTAAATCAAAAAATAAAATTATTGTAAAAAACTGAAAATTATTATTCTTGGTTCTTTCGGTAAAGTCACCACGTAGAAGGGAAACAATAAAATAATAAAAATATAAAACAATAAAATTATTGGAAAACAATAAAATTATTATTCTAGGTTCTTTCGGTAAAGTCACCACCACGTTGAAGGGAAACAATAAAATAATAAAAATATAAAACAATAAAATTATTGTAAAAAAATAAAATTATTATTCTTGGTTCTTTCGGGTAAAGTCACCAAGTAGATAGGGAAACAATAAAATTATAAAAATATAAAACAATAAAATTATTGTAAAACAATGAAAATAATATTCTTGGTTCTTTCGGTAAAGTCACCACCATGTAAAAGGGAAACAATAAAATAATAAAAATATAAAACAATAAAATTACTGTAAAACAATAAAATTATTATTCTTGGTTCTTTCGGTAAAGTTACTACCACGTAGAAGGGAAACAATAAAATAATAAAAATATAAAACAATAAAATTATTGTAAAACAGTAAAATTATTATTCTTGGTTATTTCGGTAAAGTCACCACCACGTAGAATGGAAACTATAAAATAATAAAAATATGAAACAATAAAATTATTGTAAAACAATAAAATTATTATTCTTGGTTCTTTCGGTAAAGTCACCACCACGTAGAAGGGAAACAATAACATAATAAAAAATAAAAAATAAAATTATTGTAAAACAATAAAATTATTATTCTTGGTTCTTTTGGTAAGTCACTACCACGTAGAAGGGAAACAATAAAATAATAAAAATATAAAACAATAAATTATTGTAAAACAATAAAATTATTATTCTTGGCTCTTTCGGTAAAGTCACCACCACGTAGAAGGGAAACAATAAAATAATAAAAATATAAAACAATAAAATTATTGTAAAACAATACAATTATTATTCTTGGTTCTTTCGGTAAAGTCACCACCACGTAGAAGGGAAACAATAAAAAATAAAAATATAAAACAATAAAATTATTGTAAAACAATAAAATTATTATTCTTGGTTCTTTCCGTAAAGTCACCACCACGTAGTAGAAGGGAAACAATAAAATAATAAAAATATAAAACAATAAATTATTGTAAAACAATAAAATTATTATTCTAGGTTCTTTCGGTAAAGTCACCACCACGTTGAAGGGAAACAATAAAATAATAAAAATATAAAACAATAAAATTATTGTAAAAAAATAAAATTATTATTCTTGGTTCTTTCGGGTAAAGTCACCAAGTAGATAGGGAAACAATAAAATAATAAAAATATAAAACAATAAAATTATTGTAAAACAATAAAATTATTATTCTTGGTTCTTTCGGTAAAGTCACCACCACGTAGAAGGGAAACAATAAAATAATAAAAATATAAAACAATAAAATTATTGTTAAACAATAAAAATATTATTCTTGGTTCTTTCGGTAAAGTCACCACGTAGAAGGGAAACAATAAAATAATAAAAATATAAAACAATAAAATTATTATTCTTGGTTCTTTCGGTAAAGTCACCACCACGTTGAAGGGAAACAATAAAATAATAAAAATATAAAACAATAAAATTATTGTAAAACAATACAATTATTATTCTTGGTTTCTTTCGGTAAAGTCACCACCACGTAGAAGGGAAACAATGAAATAATAAAAATATAAAACAATAAAATTATTGTAAAAAATTAAAATTATTATTCTTGGTTCTTTCGGGTAAAGTCACCAAGTAGATAGGGAAACAATAAAATAATAAAAATATAAAACAATAAAATTATTGTAAAACAATAAAATTATTATTCTTGGTTCTTTCGGTAAAGTCACCACCACGTAGAAGGGAAACAATAAAATAATAAAAAATATTTTATTTTATTATTTCCCTTCTTCTACGTGGTGACTTTACCAAAAGAACCAAGATTATCAATCTGTGCAGTCGCAAAAGCTTTAAATAAAAATTGAACGAGCAAAATTGACACTACTATACACTAGCAGTTGTAAGGAAATTAGTATAGGGGCTGTCCATAAATGACGTCACGCACCTGGCTGTTGGTTGTGGTGGGGGGCGGGTCAGACATTTGTGACGATGCGTGACGTCGGAGGAGGGGTGGGCGGGGCGTGTTTATAAATGTGACGTCACATCAAAATGCGGCAACTTTATAAATAAATTTAGACAAACACGTTCTACTTATATTTTTTTTATTTAAAGCTTTCGTGACTGCAGTAATTCATATTCTTAGCTCTTTCGGTAAAGTCAAGTTGAAGGGAAACAATAAAATAATAATATATAAAATAATAATATATAAGTAATAATATATATTTGTTGATATATATTTTATTATTTTATTGTTTCCCTTTAACGTGACTTTACCGAAAGATACCAAGAATATGAATTACTGCAGTCACGAAAGCTTTAAATCAAAACGTTCTACTTAATTAAATAGACTTTTTTTAAATAAATGTTTTCTCCTACAACATCAGAGTGCAGCGCCACATTAAACACGCTTCAAATCTCTTTAAACTATCGTCGTTGTAGTAGTTACGTATTCAATGTGGCGCTGGACTCTGATGTTGCAGGTAGAAAACATTTATTTAAAAAAAAAAGTCTATTTGATTGGTCCACACCAGAGACGGCTTTTCTTAGAGCACCTTTAGTCTCTCCACTGGTGTTGGACCAGAAAATTGAAGGACAGTGCCAATATCATTATCAGAGTTGTCTTTTTGTTTGTTTGTATTTTTGACCGCTTGTGTTGTGGTTATTGCAAACATGATCCCCTTGTATAAAGGTGTCAGTTTTGGTGGCAGATAAAAGTGGAAAAATCCTATTACTGTATCTTTCTACTGGCAAAGGAGGTCTCATAATGTAAATGCTCAATCCCGAGCACCATCAATAACTCTGATAGTGGCGCTGTTTTTGAGTTGTACGCCTTTTGGCCTCTTCTGGTCCAACACCAGTGGAGAGACTAAGGGGCTCTAAAGAAAAGCCGTCTCGGGTGTGGACCAATCAAATTCAAGGACAGTGCCAATAATATTATTATCAGAGTTGTCTCTTTTTGTTTGCATTTTGACTGCTTGTGTTGTGGTTATTGCAAATAATGATCCCCTTGTATAAAGGTGTCAGTTTTTGTGCCAGTTAAAAGGGTAAAAACCTATTACTATATCTTGTTACTGGCAAAGGAGGTCTCATAATGTAAATGCTCACCCCGAGCACCATCAATAACTCTGATAGTGGCGCTGTTTTTGAGTTGAACGCCTTTTGGCCTCTTCTGGTCCAACACCAGTGGAGAGACTAAGGGGCTCTAAGAAAAGCCGTCTCGGGTGTGGACCAATCAAATTCAAGGACAGTGTCAATATCATAATCAGAGTTGTCTCTTTTTGTTTGTTTGCATTTTGACCGCTTGTGTTGTGGTTATTGCAAACAATGATCCCATTGTATAAAGGTGTCAGTTTTTGTTGCCGGAAAAAAAGGGCTAAAAACCCTATTACAATATGCTTCAAATTGCTTTGAACTATCGCCACTGTAGGAGTGCGTTTTTAAAGTTGCGCTGCGCTCCGATGTTGTAGGAGAAAACGTTTATTATTTAAAAAAAATTAAATGTCGATTTAAAGCTTTTGCGACTAACGCAGTCTTCCCCCAACAGCTACCTGAAGCAAGAAGATTTTTTTTTTAAAAAAAAGTCTATTTCATTAAGTTAAACGCGTTGGCTATGCTTGCTTATAAAGTTGCCGCATTTTTGATGTGACGTCACATTCCTCAACACGCCCCGCCCCCGCCCCCTCTGACGTCACGCATCGTCACAAATTTCTGACCCCTCCCCCGCCCCCCCTCCAGGTGCGTGACGTCATCTTACGGACAGCCCGTCAGGGTGTGTGTGGCGGGTGGCTGGAGTGTTGGCCTTAGCACCTGCTACAATTTAATATTTGTTTTTAAAGTTTTAGTTTGGGGTAACGTTCTCACAGTGAAGAGGGGTGGGTGGGGTGGGTGGGTGGGTTGGGGTGGGGTGGGTGGGGTGGGTGGGGTGGGTGGGTGGGGTGGGTGGGGGGCTGTACCAACACGGACGGAGCGACCCATGAGGGTGGTGCTGGTGGTGGTGATGGTGCTGGTGGTGGTGGTGATGGTGGTGCTGGTGGTGCTGGTGGTGGTGGTGGTGCTGGTGGTGGTGGTGGTGCTGGTGGTGGTGGTGGTGGTGCTGGTGGTGGTGGTGGTGCTGGTGGTAGTGGTGGTGGTGCTGGTGGTGGTGGTGGTGATGGTGGTGGTGGTGCTGGTGGTGGTGCTGCTGGTGGTGGTGGTGCTGGTGGTAG
>NW_027422597.1:1316198-1334683 GCF_048934315.1 Petromyzon marinus
GTGAGTGGATGAGTGAATGAGTGAATGAGTGGGTGAGTTGGTCGGTGAGTGGGTGGGTGAGTGGGTAGGTGAGTGGGTGAGTGGGTAGGTGAGTGGGTTGGTGTGTGAGTGGTTTAGGTGCGTAAGTGGTTGAGTGAGTGAGGTGCTACCCGCTCCTTGACAACACTTGCCCCAACAGTCTGTAGAAGGCTATACGGGGGATATTTGTCTTTGGGGGTGGGTGGAGGGGGGGAGTGGGGGGGAGGGTGAATATTTAATGATGCGTAAGTGCATCGTGTGGTCGTTAACAAGGATAAAGGCAAAGCTCCCCCGGCTAGCCCGCGTGGGATGTTTGGGGCAAGTGGCGTTTGCGACGGAGCAGCAGCTAGCGGCTGTGAATGTCTACAAAGAGGTGGCGGTGGTGGTAGTGGCGGTGGTGGTGATGGTGGTGATGTTGGTGGTGGCGATGATGGCGGTGGTGGTGGTGGTGGTGATGTTGGTGGTGGTGATGTTGGTGGTTGTGATGTTGGTGGTGGTGGTGGCGGTGGTGGTGGTGATGTTGGTGGTGGTGATGGTGGTGGTGATGTTGGTGGTGGTGATGTTGGTGGTGGTGGTGGTGGCGGTGGTGGTGATGTTGGTGGTGGCGATGGTGGCGGTTCGTGGTGGTGGTGATGTTGGTGGTGGTGATGTTGGTGGTGGCGATGGTGGCGGTGGTGGTGGTGGTGATGTTGGTGGTGGTGATGTTGGTGGTGGTGATGTTGGTGGTGGTGGTGGCGGTGGTGGTGGTGATGTTGGTGGTGGTGATGTTGGTGGTGGTGATGTTGGTGGTGGTGGTGGTGATGTTGGTGGTGGTGATGTTGGTGGTGGTGGTGGCGGTGGTGGTGGTGATGTTGGTGGTGGCGATGGTGGCGGTGGTGGTGGTGGTGGTGATGTTGGTGGTGGTGGTGATGTTGGTGGTCAAACAAATATGTTAACTCACTCGCCTTGTAGGCAGGGAGGGTACATGGGTTCGATCCCGTCGCAGTGGGTGCCTGCTGCTGTTTATATTTTGGGGGGTTTTCACTCCCCATTTAGCATCAACATCAGGCGTTGGAGCAATGTGCTGCCCCTATAAATTTCCATGTTGCCGTTGAATTTTTTAAAGAAAAAAAATATGTATATATATATTTTTTTCTTATTTTCACCGAGGTAAGGGCGCCGAATTGAGCAACGTAACCCTTTGTCGGAAGCGACCTGACCATCATAAAATAATAGCAGCTCAACGAATTGGCTGATATGATCATCACCACCACCACCATCACCACCACGCGGACGTGTGTAGCAGCCGAGGCTTCTAAACGCCGTGGATTATTATAAATGTGGAGGGAAGAACCGGAGGACCCTGACAAAAACATCCAAGCGTCTTCGGGGGAGAGTGAGAGAGAGAGACGGAAACTCCAAATCTACAGCAGCAGCAGCAGGCATCATCAGGGTCGGGATCGAACCCACGACCTCCTGTAGACCAGGCGAGGTAGTCAACATCTCCTAGCCACCGTGGTGATGATGATGATGAGAGAGAGAGACGCAGACTCTAAATCTACAGCAGCAGCAGCAGGCATCGTCAGGGTGGGGATCGAACCCACGACCTCCTGTACACCAGGCGAGGTAGTCAACATCTCCTAGCCACCGTGATGATGATGAGGAAGAGAGAGAGACGGAAACTCCAAATATACAGCAGCAGGCATCGTCAGGGTCGGTATCGAACCCACGACCTCCTGTACACCTGGCGAGGTAGTCAACATCTCCTAGCCACCGTGATGATGATGAGAGAGAGAGAGAGACGCAGAATCTAAATCTACAACAGCAGCAGCAGGCATCGTCAGGGTCTGGGATCGAACCCACGACCTCCTGCACACCAGGCGAGGTAGTCAACATCTCCTAGCCACCGTGATGATGATGGAAGAGAGACACAGACTCCAAATCTACAGCAGCAGCAGCTGGTATCATCAGGGTCGGTATCGAACCCACGACCTCCTGTAGACCAGGCGAGGTAGTCAACATCTCATAGCCCACCGTGATGATGATGAGAGAAAGAGAGACGCAGACTCCAAATCTACAGCAGCAGGCATCGTCAGGGTCGGGATCGAACCCACGACATCCTGTACACCAGGCGAGGTAGTCAACATCTCCTAGCCACCGTGATGATGATGATGAGAGAGAGACGGAAACTCCAAATCTACAGCAGCAGCAGGCATCGTCAGGGTCGGAATCGAACCCACGACCTCTTGTAGACCAGGCGAGGTAGTCAACATCTCCTAGCCGACCGTGATGATGATGATGATGAGAGAGAGAGACGGAAACTCTAAATCTACAGCAGCAGCAGGCATCGTCAGGGTCGGGATCGAACCCACGACCTCCTGTACACCAGGCGAGGTAGTCAACATCTCCTAGCCGACCGTGATGATGATGATGAGAGAGAGAGACGCAGACTCCAAATCTACAGCAGCAGCAGCAGCTGGTATCATCAGGGTCGGTATCAAACCCACGACCTCCTGTAGACCAGGCGAGGTAGTCAACATCTCATAGCCCACCGTGATGATGATGAGAGAAAGAGACGCAGACTCCAAATCTACAGCAGCAGGCATCGTCAGGGTCGGGATCGAACCCACGACATCCTGTACACCAGGCGAGGTAGTCAACATCTCCTAGCCACCCTGGTGATGATGATGATGATGATGAGAGAGAGACGGAAACTCCAAATCTACAGCAGCAGCAGTAGGCATTGTCAGGGTCTGGATCAAATCCACGACCTCCTGCACACCAGGCGAGGTAGTCAACATCTCCTAGCCACCGTGATGATGATGAAAGAGAGACACAGACTCCAAATCTACAGCAGCAGCAGCTGGTATCATCAGGGTCGGGATCGAACCCACGACCTCCTGTAGACCAGGCGAGGTAGTCAACATCTCCTAGCCACCGTGGTACCCCAAGACGACATTAAGCCATCATCATCATCATGGGGTTCAGGTAGGCGCAGCGGTCCCGTTGATGACAGTCGTGAGCGTGAATCAAACTCGGCTACGTAGCGCCAACCACTGCGCTAACCACTGCGCCACCGCTCCCCAGCAGCAGCAACAACAACAGCGGCCGCCGTTGGCAACTAAGTGGCGGTGAGGTCACCAGGACGCCTGTGCCAGGCTAGGTGCACCTTGAGGTCACGTGAAGTGTCGAATGCTCGCTGCTGGCAGGAGGTGACGGGACAGACCCTGCATGTGCCATGGATTGTACTGCTGTGCCAGGCTAGGTGCACGAGGAGGAGGTCACGTGACAGACCCTGCAGGTGCCATGGGTTGACTGACTGAGATGACTGACAGATGCACCACCACGTGTGTCACCCCCTACTGTACCAACTTGCTGCGATTTATCCGCCCGGCGCTCCGCTCGTTGTTGTGAGCGTCGCTCCTCTGCCCTCCGCCCGCTCCAGCTGGCGGGCGACTTCATCCGACCGCCCAGTGGCCTCAACGTGCACCTAGCCTGGCACTGCCCATCATCACGGTTGGCTGCGTACGGTGCTAAAGAAGTTCAGCCGACATACACAGAGACACACAGAGACACCCATAGAGACCCGCAGAGACACCCATAGACACCCAGTCCCATAGAGACACCCATAGAGACACCCACAGAGACCCACAGAGACACCCAGAGAGACCCACAGAGACCCACAGAGACACCCATAGAGACCAACAGAGACACCCATAGATACCCAGACCCATAGAGACCCACAGAGACCCAAATAGAGACTTACATAAACCCACAGACACCCACACCCATAGAGACCCATAGAGACCCACAGAGACACCCACAGAGGCCCACAGGCACCCAGACCCATAGAGACCCACAGAGACACCCACAGAGACTTACAGAGACCCATAGACCCCCAGACTCATAGAGACCCAAAGAGACACCCCTAGAGACCTAAAGGGACCCCGCAAACACCCAGACCCATAGACACCCACAGAGACACCAATATAGACCTACAGAGACCCACAAACACCCATAGAGACCCACAGAGACACCCATAGAGACCCGCAGAGACACCCATAGAGACCCACAGAGACACCCATAGAGACCCACAGAGACCCACAGAGACACCCATAGAGACCAACAGAGACACCCATAGAGACCCAGACCCATAGAGACCCACAGAGACCCAAATAGAGACTTAAATAAACCCACAGACACCCACACCCATAGAGACCCATAGAGACCCACAGAGACACCCACAGAGGCCCACAGGCACCCAGACCCATAGAGACCCACAGAGACACCCACAGAGACTTACAGAGACCCATAGACCCCCAGACTCATAGAGACCCAAAGAGACACCCCTAGAGACCTAAAGGGACCCCGCAAACACCCAGACCCATAGACACCCACAGAGACCCATAGGCACCCAGACCCATAGAGACCCACAGAGACACCAATATAGACCTACAGAGACCCACAAACACCCATAGAGACCCACAGAGACACCCATAGAGACCCGCAGAGACACCCATAGAGACCCACAGAGACACCGATAGAGACTTACAGAGACCCTCAGAGACAACCATAGAGACCCACATAAATCCACAGACACCCAGACTCATAGAGACCCACAGAGACACCCATAAAGACCTACAGAGACCAACAGACACCAGACCCATCGAGACCCACAGAGACACCCATAGAGACCCACAGAGACACCCATAGACACCCAGTCCCATAGAGACCCACATAGACACCCACAGAGACCCACAGGCACCCATACCCATAGAAACCCACAGAGACACCCATAGAGACATATAGAGCCCCACAGACACCCAGTCTCATAGAGACCCACATAGACACCAATAAAGACTTACAGAGACCCACCGACACCCAGTCCCATAGAGACCCACATAGACACCAATAAAGACTTACAGAGACCCACAGACACCCAGTCCCATAGAGACCCACAGAGGCACCCACAGACACCCAGTCCCATAGAGACCCACAGAGGCACCCATAGACACCCAGTCCCATAGAGACCCACAGAGGCACCCATAGACACCCACAGAGACACTCATAGAGACCTACAGAGACCCACAGACGCCCAGGCCCATAGAGACCCACAGAGACCCCAATAAAGACGCACAGAGACCTACAGAGACTCACAGAGACACCCATAGAGACCCACAGAGACACCCATAGAGACCCACAGAGACACCCATAGAGACCCACAGAGACACCCATAGAGACCCACAGAGACACTCACAGAGACACCCATATAGACCCACAGAGACACCCATAGAGACCTACAGAGACCCACAGAGACACCCATAGAGACCTACAGAGACCCACAGAGACACCCATAGAGACCCACAGAGACCCACAGAGACCCACAGAGACCCACAGAGACACCCATAGAGACCCACAGAGACACTCACAGAGACACCCATAGAGACCCACAGAGACCCACAGAGACCCACAGAGACACCCATAGAGACCCACAGAGACACCCATAGAGACCTACAGAGACCCACAGACACTCAGAACCATAGACACCCACAGAGACACTCATAGAGACCTACAGAGACCCACAGACGCTCAGACCCATAGAGATACACAGTCACCCACAGAGACACCCATAGACACCCATAGAGACCCACAGAGTCCCAATAAAGACCTACAGAGACCCACAGAGACACCCATAGAGACCCACAGAGACACATATAGACACCCATGGAGACCCACAGAGACTCACAGAGACACCAATAGAGACCTACAGAGACCCACAGAGACACCCATAGAGACCTACAGAGACCCACAGAGACACCCATAGAGACCCACAGAGACACCCATAGACACCCATAGAGACCCACAGAGACTCACAGAGACACCAATAAAGACCTACAGAGACCCACAGAGACACCCATAGAGACCTACAGAGACCCACAGAGACACCCATAGAGACCAACAGAGACACCCATAGAGACCTACAGAGACCCACAGAGACACCCATAGAGACCCACAGAGACTCACAGAGACAGTAATAAAGACCTACAGAGACCCACAGAGACACCCATAGACACCCATAGAGACAAACAGAGACACCTATAGAGACCCACAGAGACCCACAGAGACACCCATAGAGACCCACAGAGACACCTATAGACACCCATAGAGACCCACAGAGACACCCATAGAGACCCACAGAGACACCCATAGACACCCACAGAGACCCACAGAGACACCCATAGATACCTACAGAGACCCACAGAAACACCCATAGAGACCTACAGAGACCCACAGAGACACCCATAGAGACATACAGAGACACTCACAGAGACACCCATATAGACCCACAGAGACACCCATAGAGACCCACAGAGACACCTATAGACACCCATAGAGACCCACAGAGACACCCATAGAGACCCACAGAGACACCCATAGACACCCACAGAGACCCACAGAGACACCCATAGAGACCTACAGAGACCCACAGAGACACCCATAGAGACATACAGAGACACTCACAGAGACACCCATATAGACCCACAGAGACACCCATAGAGACCCACAGAGACACCCATAGACACCCATAGAGACCCACAGAGACACCCATAGAGACCCACAGAGACACCTATAGAGACCCACAGAGACCCACAGAGACACCCATATAGACCTGCAGAGACCCACAGAGACACCCATAGAGACCCACAGAGACACCTATAGAGACCCACAGAGACACCCATATAGACCTACAGAGACCCACAGAGGCACCCATAGAGACCTACAGAGACCCACAGAGACACCCATAGACACCCATAGAGACCCACAGAGACTCACAGAGACACCAATAAAGACCTAC
The DNA here is from genome assembly GCF_048934315.1 of Petromyzon marinus. Taxonomy (NCBI): domain Eukaryota; kingdom Metazoa; phylum Chordata; class Hyperoartia; order Petromyzontiformes; family Petromyzontidae; genus Petromyzon; species Petromyzon marinus. The sequence goes on from NW_027422597.1 coordinate 1,323,052, forward strand.
AGAGACCCACAGAGACACCCATAGAGACCTACAGAGACCCATAGAGACCCACAGAGACACCCATACAGACCCACAGAGATACACATAGAGACTTACAGAGACCCACAGACCCCCAGACCCATAGAGACCCACAGAGACACCCATAGAGACCCACAGAGACCCACAGAGACACCCATAGAGACCTACAGAGTCCCAATAAAGACCTACAGAGACCCACAGAGACACCCATAGAGACCCACAGAGACACATATAGACACCCATGGAGACCCACAGAGACTCACAGAGACACCAATAGAGACCTACAGAGACCCACAGAGACACCCATAGAGACCTACAGAGACCCACAGAGACACCCATAGAGACCCACAGATACACCCATAGACACCCATAGAGACCCACAGAGACTCACAGAGACACCAATAAAGACCTACAGAGACCCACAGAGACACCCATAGAGACCTACAGAGACCCACAGAGAGACCCATAGAAACCAACAGAGACACCCATAGAGACCTACAGAGACCCACAGAGACACCCATAGAGACCCACAGAGACTCACAGAGACAGTAATAAAAACCTACAGAGACCCACAGAGACACCCATAGACACCCATAGAGACAAACAGAGACACCTATAGAGACCCACAGAGACCCACAGAGACACCCATAGAGACCCACAGAGACACCTATAGACACCCATAGAGACCCACAGAGACACCCATAGAGACCCACAGAGACACCCATAGACACCCACAGAGACCCACAGAGACACCCATAGATACCTACAGAGACCCACAGAAACACCCATAGAGACCTACAGAGACCCACAGAGACACCCATAGAGACATACAGAGACACTCACAGAGACACCCATATAGACCCACAGAGACACCCATAGAGACCCACAGAGACACCTATAGACACCCATAGAGACCCACAGAGACACCCATAGAGACCCACAGAGACACCCATAGACACCCACAGAGACCCACAGAGACACCCATAGAGACCTACAGAGACCCACAGAGACACCCATAGAGACATACAGAGACACTCACAGAGACACCCATATAGACCCACAGAGACACCCATAGAGACCCACAGAGACACCCATAGACACCCATAGAGACCCACAGAGACACCCATAGAGACCCACAGAGACACCTATAGAGACCCACAGAGACCCACAGAGACACCCATATAGACCTGCAGAGACCCACAGAGACACCCATAGAGACCCACAGAGACACCTATAGAGACCCACAGAGACACCCATATAGACCTACAGAGACCCACAGAGGCACCCATAGAGACCTACAGAGACCCACAGAGACACCCATAGACACCCATAGAGACCCACAGAGACTCACAGAGACACCAATAAAGACCTACAGAGACCCACAGAGACACCCATAGAGACCTACAGAGACCCATAGAGACCCACAGAGACACCCATACAGACCCACAGAGATACACATAGAGACTTACAGAGACCCACAGACCCCCAGACCCATAGAGACCCACAGAGACACCCATAGAGACCCACAGAGACCCACAGAGACACCCATAGAGACCTACAGAGACCCACAGAGACACCCATAGAGACCTACAGAGACCCACAGAGACACCCATAGAGACCTACAGAGACCCACAGAGACACCCATAGATACCTACAGAGACACCCATAGAGACCCACAGAGACCCACAGAGACACCCACAGAGACCCACAGAGACACCCATAGACACCTATAGAGACCCACAGAGACACCCATAGAGACCTACAGAGACCCACAGAGACACCCATAGATACCTACAGAGACACCCATAGAGACCCACAGAGACCCACAGAGACACCCACAGAGACCCACAGAGACACCCATAGACACCTATAGAGACCCACAGAGACACCCATAGAGACCTACAGAGACCTACAGAGACACCCATAGAGACCTACAGAGACCCACAGAGACACCCATAGAGACCCACAGAGACCCACAGAGACACCCATAGACACCCATAGAGACCCACAGAGACACCCATAGAGACCCACAGAGACACCCATAGAGACACCTACAGAGACCCACAGAGACACCCATAGAGACCCACAGAGACCCACAGAGACACCCATAGACACCCATAGAGACCCACAGAGACACCCATAGAGACCCACAGAGACCCACAGAGACACCCACAGAGACCCACAGAGACACCCATAGACACCTATAGAGACCCACAGAGACACCCATAGAGACCTACAGAGACCCACAGAGACACCCATAGATACCTACAGAGACACCCATAGAGACCCACAGAGACCCACAGAGACACCCACAGAGACCCACAGAGACACCCATAGACACCTATAGAGACCCACAGAGACACCCATAGAGACCTACAGAGACCTACAGAGACACCCATAGAGACCTACAGAGACCCACAGAGACACCCATAGAGACCCACAGAGACCCACAGAGACACCCATAGACACCCATAGAGACCCACAGAGACACCCATAGAGACCCACAGAGACACCCATAGAGACACCTACAGAGACCCACAGAGACACCCATAGAGACCTACAGAGACCCACAGAGACACCCATAGAGACCTACAGAGACCCACAGAGACACCCATAGAGACCTACAGAGACCCACAGAGACACCCATAGAGACCTACAGAGACCCACAGAGACACCCATAGAGACCCACAGAGACCCACAGAGACACCCATAGAGACCCACAGAGACCCACAGAGACACCCATAGAGACCTACAGAGACCCACAGAGACACCCATAGAGACCTACAGAGACCCACAGAGACACCCATAGAGACCTACAGAGACCCACAGAGACACCCATAGAGACCCACAGAGACACCCATATAGACCCACAGAGACACCCATAGACACCCATAGAGACCCACAGAGACACCCATAAAGACCTACAGAGACCCACAGAGACACCCATAGAGACCCACAGAGACACTCACAGAGACACCCACAGAGACCCACAGAGACACCCATAGAGACCCACAGAGACCCACAGAGACACCCATAGACACCCATAGAGACCCTCAGAGACACCCACAGAGACCCACAGAGACACCTATAGACACCCATGGAGACCCACAGAGACACCCACAGAGACACCCATAGATACCTACAGAGACACCCATACGGTGTGTATCGTCTTAACAGACTGTTGGGGCAAGTGCAGTGAGCGAGAACATAAGTTCAACATACAGACACGCACATTGTTGGTCTGGGTGGTTCATCATGGCCGTGGTCAAAGATGCTGATGATCCTGCTGCTTCTGCTGCTTCTAGTGGTCCTGCTGTCTCTATGGGATTGCGATATAGGGGAGGGAGAGGAGGGAGGGGGGAGGGGGTGACCCCCTCCCGGTCGCCATGGTTACGCTCATTAGCTCCCATAACCGCCTCGGCCGCTGTGATGCTGGGCAAGACAGAGGGAGGGTGGATGAGTGGGTGGGTGGATGGGTGAGTGAGTGAGTGGGTGAGTGGGTGAGTGAGTAGGTGGGTGGGTGGGTGAGTGGGTGGGTGAGTGAGTGGGTGAGTGGGTGAGTGAGTGGGTAGGTGGGTGGGTAGGTAGGTGAGTGGTTGGGTGGGTGAGTGAGTGAGTAGGTGGGTGGGTAAGTGGGTGGGTGGGTGGTGGATGGGTGAGCGAGTGAGTGAGTGGGTGGGTTGGTGAGTGAGTGGGTGGGTAGGTGGGTGGGTGAGTGAGTGGGTTGGTAGGTGGCTGATTGGATGTTTGGGTAGGTGGGTGGGTGGGTGAGTTGGTAGGTGAATGAGTGGGTGGGAGAGTGAGTGGGTGGGTGAGTAAATTAGTGGCTGGTTGGGTGGGTGAGTGAGTGCGTGGGTGTGTGAGTGGGTGGGTGGGTGAGTGGGTGGGTGGCTGGGTGTGTGAGTGAGTAGGTGAGTCGGTGAGTGAGTGGGTGGGTGGGTAGGTGGGTGAGTGAGTTGGTAGGTGGGTAAGTGAGTGGTTGGGTGGGTGAGTGAGTGTAATGGGTAGGAAGGTGAGTGGCTGGGTGGATAGGTGAGTGAATTGGTGAGTGGGTGAGTCAGTGGGTGAGTGGGTGGGTAAGTGAGTGGTTGGGTGGGTGAGTGAATAAGTGGGTGAGTGAATGAGTGGGTGCGTGGGTGGGTGGGTGAGTGGCTCGCTGAGTCAGTGGATGGGTGAATAAATTCGTGGCTGGGTGGGTGGGTGAGTGGGTGATTGAATGAGTGAGTAGGTGGTTGAGTGAATGAGTGGGTGCGTCGGTGGGTGAGTAAACTCGTGGCTGGGTGGGTGAGTGGGTGATTGAATGAGTGGGTAGGTGGGTGAGTGGGTGGGTGGGTGGGTGAGTGGGTGATTGAATGAGTGGGTAGGTGGTTGAGTGAATGAGTGGGTGCGTCAGTAGGTGAGTAAACTCGTGGCTGGGTGGGTGGGTGAGTGGGTGATTGAATGAGTTGGTGGGTGGGTGGGTGAGCGGGTGGGTGGCTGGGTGGGTGGGTGCCTGTGTGGGTGGGTGAGTAATCGAGTGTGCATGTGTAATCGCCATCGGGGGAGACAAAGGCGGCCGGGCGTGGTGCTGGCCACCCACCCACCCTCTTGTGCAGCGGTCCGCTAACTGCACTTTCCCCAACACTCTGTTAAGGCTACACGGGGGACCTTTGACTTTGTGTTTTGCGCATTGGGGCATCTGCCAGGCATCTCGGCCGGGTCAACCCACGTCACCTGCAGGGGGTCTGTCACGTGACCTCCTCCGCCTCGTGCACCTAGCCTGGCACAGCATCAGTCAACCCCATAGCACCTGCAGGGGTCTGTCCCGTGACCTCCTCCTCGTGCACCTAGCCTGGCACAGCAGCAGTCAACCCCATAGCACCTGCAGGGGTCTGTCCCGTGACCTCCTCCTCCTCGTGCACCTAGCCTGGCACAGCAGCAGTCAACCCCATAGCACCTGCAGGGGTCTGTCCCGTGACCTCCTCCTCCTCGTGCACCTAGCCTGGCACAGCAGCAGTCAACCCCATAGCACCTGCAGGGGGTCTGTCACGTGACCTCCTCCTCCTCGTGCACCTAGCCTGGCACAGCAGCAGTCAACCCACGGCACCTGCAGGGGGTCTGTCACGTGCATCAGCGATCATTCGGCGCTTCGCGTGGCCCCAACGTGCACCTAGCCTGGTACAGGCGCCGTGGTGGGGAGCGGTGGTGGCGCGTTTCACCTGCTGGAACCCGCGGCTCTCTGAACCGGTTTCTGGGCCTCCCCCTAGGTCGGCTCAGCCTTTAAAAAAACAAAAAGTTACGTGGCGTGGCGTGGCCGTGGCCGTGGTGTGTGAGCAGTGGACATCGCGCCACTGGGGAAGACAAAGGCGGCCGTGCGTGGTTGCTGGCCACCCACCCACCGTGTGCCACGTGGCATTCGTAGACGCTCGCTGTTTTGCTCAGAGCCACTTGCCCCAGCGGAACGTGGGAAGTTTTCGCCGGCGGGTGGATGCGATGTCAAACGAAAAAATTATCGCGCGCGATACGGCCGCATAATGAATCGTCCGCAGGCACGATCATATCTGGTTGTGGATGAGGCAAGAGCGAGTCGGGAGAGCGATGAGAGAGAGGGAGAGAGAGGGAGGGAGAGAGAGGGAGTGAGAGAGAGGGTGAGAGTGAGAGAGTGAGAGAGAGTGAGACAGAGAGAGTGTGAGTGGGACAGAGTGAGAGAGAGAGTGAGACAGAGTGAGAGTGAGACAGAGAGAGACAGAGAGAGTGAGACAGAGAGAGAGTGGGACAGAGAGAGTGAGAGTGGGACAGAGTGAGAGTGAGACAGAGAGAGACAGAGAGAGTGAGACAGAGAGAGAGTGGGACAGAGTGAGAGAGTGAGAGAGAGAGGGTGGGACAGAGAGAGTGAGAGTGGGACAGAAAGAGAGTGAGACAGAGAGAGTGAGAGAGTGAGAGAGAGAGGGTGGGACAGAGAGAGTGAGACAGAGAGAGTGAGAGAGTGAGAGAGAGAGTGAGACAGAGAGAGTGAGACAGAGAGAGTGAGAGTGGGACAGAGAGAGTGAGACAGAGAGAGTGGGACAGAGAGAGTGGGACAGAGAGAGTGGGACAGAGAGAGTGAGACAGAGAGAGTGAGAGTGGGACAGAAAGAGAGTGGGACAGAGAGAGTGAGAGTGGGACAGAGAGAGTGAGACAGAGAGAGTGAGAGTGGGACAGAGAGAGTGGGACAGAGAGAGTGGGACAGAGAGAGTGAGACAGAGAGAGTGAGACAGAGAGAGTGAGAGTGGGACAGAGAGAGTGGGACAGAGAGAGTGGGACAGAGAGAGTGGGACAGAGAGAGTGGGACAGAGAGAGTGAGACAGAGAGAGTGAGAGTGGGACAGAGAGAGTGGGACAGAGAGAGTGGGACAGAGAGAGTGAGACAGAGAGAGTGAGACAGAGAGAGTGAGAGTGGGACAGAAAGAGAGTGGGACAGAGAGAGTGAGAGTGGGACAGAGAGAGTGAGACAGAGAGAGTGAGAGTGGGACAGAGAGAGTGGGACAGAGAGAGTGGGACAGAGAGAGTGAGACAGAGAGAGTGAGACAGAGAGAGTGAGAGTGGGACAGAAAGAGAGTGGGACAGAGAGAGTGAGAGTGGGACAGAGAGAGTGAGACAGAGAGAGTGAGACAGAGAGAGTGAGAGAGTGAGAGAGAGTGAGACAGAGAGAGTGGGACAGAGAGAGTGGGACAGAAAGAGAGTGGGACAGAGAGAGTGAGACAGAGTGAGAGTGAGACAGAGAGAGTGAGACAGAGAGAGTGAGAGTGGGACAGAAAGAGAGTGAGACAGAGAGAGTGGGACAGAGAGAGTGGGACAGAGAGAGTGAGAGTGGGACAGAAAGAGAGTGGGACAGAGAGAGTGAGAGTGGGACAGAAAGAGAGTGGGACAGAGAGAGTGAGAGTGGGACAGAGAGAGTGAGACAGAGAGAGTGAGAGTGGGACAGAGAGAGTGAGACAGAGAGAGTGAGACAGAGAGAGTGAGACAGAGAGAGTGAGACAGAGAGTGTGAGACAGAGAGAGTGGGACAGAGAGAGTGAGACAGAGAGAGTGAGAGTGGGACAGAAAGAGAGTGGGACAGAGAGAGTGAGACAGAGAGAGTGGGACAGAGAGAGTGGGACAGAGAGAGAGAGAGTGGGACAGAGAGAGAGAGAGTGGGACAGAGAGAGTGAGACAGAGAGAGTGGGACAGAGAGAGTGGGACAGAGAGAGAGAGAGTGGGACAGAAAGAGAGTGGGACAGAGAGAGTGAGACAGAGAGAGTGGGACAGAGAGAGTGAGACAGAGAGAGTGAGACAGAGAGAGTGGGACAGAGAGAGTGGGACAGAGAGAGTGAGACAGAGAGAGTGGGACAGAGAGAGTGGGACAGAGAGAGTGAGACAGAGAGAGTGAGACAGAGAGAGTGGGACAGAGAGAGTGAGACAGAGAGAGAGAGAGTGGGACAGAAAGAGAGTGGGACAGAGAGAGTGAGACAGAGTGAGAGTGAGACAGAGAGAGTGAGACAGAGAGAGTGAGAGTGGGACAGAGAGAGTGAGACAGAGAGAGTGAGACAGAGAGAGTGTGAGACAGAGAGAGTGGGACAGAGAGAGTGAGACAGAGAGAGTGAGAGTGGGACAGAAAGAGAGTGGGACAGAGAGAGTGAGACAGAGAGAGTGGGACAGAGAGAGTGAGACAGAGAGAGTGGGACAGAGAGAGTGGGACAGAGAGAGAGAGAGTGGGACAGAGAGAGAGAGAGTGGGACAGAAAGAGAGTGGGACAGAGAGAGTGAGAGTGGGACAGAGAGAGTGAGACAGAGAGAGTGAGACAGAGAGAGTGGGACAGAGAGAGTGGGACAGAGAGAGAGAGAGTGGGACAGAAAGAGAGTGGGACAGAGAGAGTGAGACAGAGAGAGTGGGACAGAGAGAGTGAGACAGAGAGAGTGAGAGTGGGACAGAGAGAGTGGGACAGAGAGAGTGAGACAGAGAGAGTGGGACAGAGAGAGTGGGACAGAGAGAGTGAGACAGAGAGAGTGAGACAGAGAGAGTGGGACAGAGAGAGTGAGACAGAGAGAGAGAGAGTGGGACAGAAAGAGAGTGGGACAGAGAGAGTGAGACAGAGAGAGTGGGACAGAGAGAGTGGGACAGAGAGAGAGAGACAGAGAGAGTGGGACAGAGAGAGTGGGACAGAGAGAGTGGGACAGAGAGAGTGGGACAGAGAGAGTGGGACAGAGAGAGAGAGAGTGGGACAGAAAGAGAGTGGGACAGAGAGAGTGAGACAGAGAGAGTGGGACAGAGAGAGTGAGACAGAGAGAGTGAGAGTGGGACAGAGAGAGTGAGACAGAGTGAGAGTGAGAGAGAGAGAGTGGGACAGAGAGAGTGAGACAGAGAGAGTGAGACAGAGAGAGTGAGACAGAGAGAGTGGGACAGAGAGAGTGAGACAGAGAGAGAGAGAGTGGGACAGAAAGAGAGTGGGACAGAGAGAGTGAGACAGAGAGAGTGGGACAGAGAGAGTGGGACAGAGAGAGAGAGAGTGGGACAGAAAGAGAGTGGGACAGAGAGAGTGAGACAGAGAGAGTGGGACAGAGAGAGTGGGACAGAGAGAGTGAGAGTGGACAGAAAGAGAGTGGGACAGAGAGAGTGGGACAGAGAGAGTGGGACAGAGAGAGAGAGAGTGGGACAGAGAGAGTGAGAGTGGGACAGAAAGAGAGTGGGACAGAGAGAGTGAGAGTGGGACAGAGAGAGTGAGACAGAGTGAGTGTGAGTGAGAGAGGGTTGGGGATGCATGGCGTGAGGGAGGGTTGAGGAAGAGAGATGGAGAGAGAGAGGGGCGAGGGGGAGAGAGACGGGGAGGGAGATGGAGGAGAGAGAGAGATGGAGAGATGGGGGAGGGGAGGAGATGGGGGGGGGGAGATGGAGAGAGATGGAGAGAGAGGAGAGATGGGGGGGTGAGAGAGATGGAGAGAGAGGAGAGTGATGGAGAGATGGGGGAGGGGAGGAGATGGGGGGGGGAGATGGAGAGAGATGGAGAGAGATGGAGAGAGATGGAGAGAGATGGAGAGAGATGGAGAGAGATGGAGAGATGGGGGGGGGGGGTGAGAGAGATGGAGAGAGATGGAGAGAGATGGAGAGAGATGGAGAGATGGGGGGGGGGGGTGAGAGAGATGGAGAGAGAGGAGAGTGATGGAGAGATGGGGGAGGGGAGGAGATGGGGGGGTAGAGAGATGGGGGGGGGGGGAGATGGGGGGTAGAGAGATGGAGAGAGATGGAGGGGGTGAGAGAAGGGGGGTGTGTATGAGAGATGGAGAGAGAGAGAGAGATGGAGAGAGAGGAGAGAGATGGAGGGGGTGGCATGAGAGATGGAGTGGGTGAGCGAGATGGAGGGGGTGAGAGAGATGGGGGGGGGGGGGTGAGAGAGATGTGGGGTGGGTGTGAGAAATTGGTGAGAGAGGAGAGAGATGGAGAGAGAGGAGAGAGATGGAGGGGGTGGAGAGAGATGGAGAGAGAGGAGAGAGATGGAGGGGGTGAGAGAGATGGAGAGAGAGGAGAGAGATGGAGGGGTGGAGAGAGTGATGGAGGAGGTGGTATGAGAGATGGAGGAGGGGGTGAGAGGGTGTGTGTGTGTAGTGTGTGTGTGTGTGTGGGTTGTAGATGGTGTGTGTGTGTGTGATGTGTGTGGTGTGTAGATGTGTGTGTGTGTGTAGATGGTGTGTGTGTGTGTGTGTAGATGTGTGTGTGTGTAGATGGTGTGTGTGTGTAGATGTGTGTGTGTGTGGATGTGTGTGTGTGTGTGTAGATGGTGTGTGTGTGTAGATGTGTGTGTGTGTGTAGATGGTGTGTGTGTGTGTGTGTGAGATGGTGTGTGTGTGTGTAGATGTGTGTGTGTGTGTGTAGATGGTGTGTGTGTGTAGATGGTGTGTGTGTGTGTAGATGTGTGTGTGTGTGTGTAGATGGTGTGTGTGTGTGTGTGTAGATGGTGTGTGTGTGTGTAGATGTGTGTGTGTGTAGATGGTGTGTGTGTGTGTAGATGTGTGTGTGTGTGTAGATGGTGTGTGTGTGTGTAGATGGTGTGTGTGTGTGTGTAGATGTGTGTGTGTGTGTAGATGGTGTGTGTGTGTGTAGATGGTGTGTGTGTAGATGGTGTGTGTGTGTAGATGGTGTGTGTGTGTGTGTAGATGGTGTGTGTGTGTAGATGGTGTGTGTGTGTGTAGATGGTGTGTGTGTAGATGGTGTGTGTGTGTAGATGGTGTGTGTGTGTGTAGATGGTGTGTGTGTGTGTGTAGATGGTGTGTGTGTGTAGATGGTGTGTGTGTGTAGATGGTGTGTGTGTGTAGATGGTGTGTGTGTGTGTAGATGGTGTGTGTGTAGATGGTGTGTGTGTGTGTGTAGATGTGTGTGTGTGTGTGTAGATGGTGTGTGTGTGTGTGTAGTTAATGCTCTGTGGGTAAATTTAGAGAGGGGTCGTTTCTGCTCCCCACGTGATGCCACTTATGGCAGCCTCCAACAATGTGGATGAGAGGGATGGTGAGTGTTAGTGAGTGTTAGTGAGTGTTAGAGTGAGTGTTAGTGAGTGTTAGAGTGAGTGTTAGTGAGTGTTAGTGAGTGTTAGAGTGAGTGATAGTGTGAGTGTTAGTGAGTGTTAGAGTGAGTGTTAGTGAGTGTTAGTGAGTGTTAGAGTGAGTGTTAGTGAGTGTTAGTGAGTGTTAGAGTGTGTTAGTGAGTGTTAGTGAGTGTGTTAGTGAGTGTGTGTTAGTGAGTGTTAGTTAGTGTTAGTGAGTGTTAGTGAGTGTTAGTGAGTGTTAGTGAGTGTTAGAGTGAGTGTTAGTGAGTGTTAGTGAGTGTTAGAGTGTGTTAGTGAGTGTTAGTGAGTGTGTTAGTGAGTGTGTGTTAGTGAGTGTTAGTGAGTGTTAGAGTTAGTGTTAGTGAGTGTTAGTGAGTGTTAGTGTGTGTTAGTGAGTGTTAGTGAGTGTTAGAGTGAGTGTTAGAGTGAGTGTTAGTGAGTGTTAGTGAGTGTTAGTGTGGTGTTAGTGAGTGTTAGAGTGAGTGTTAGTGAGTGTTAGTGACTGTTAGAGTTAGTGTTAGTGATTGTTAGAGTGAGTGAGTGTTAGAGTGAGTGTTAGTGAGTGTTAGAGTGAGTGTTAGTGAGTGTTAGAGTGAGTGTTAGTGATTGTTAGAGTGAGTGAGTGTTAGAGTGAGTGTTAGTGAGTGTTAGAGTGAGTGTAGAGTGAGTGAGTTTGAATGAGTGTTAGTGAGTGTTAGAGTGAGTGTTAGTGAGTGTTAGTGAGTGTTAGAGTGAGTGTTAGTGAGTGTTAGAGTGAGTGTTAGTGAGTGTTAGAGTGAGTGTTAGAGTGAGTGTTAGTGAGTGTTAGAGTGAGTGTGAGTGAGTGAGTGTTAGTGAGTGTTAGAGTGAGTGGGTGAGTGAGTGTAGAGTGAGTGGTAGAGTGGAGTGAGTGTGAGTGAGTGTAGAGTGAGTTTAGAGAGTGAGTGTTAGTGAGTGTTAGTGAGTTGTTAGAGTGAGGAGAGTGGAGTGTAGAGTGAGTGAGTGTTAGTGGGAGTTAGTGAGTGTTAGAGTGAGTGTTAGAGTGTATGTTTTGTGAGTGTTGTGTGAGTGTTAGGGGGGGGAAAGGGTGTGTGAAGTGTTAGAGT
>NW_027422597.1:1334783-1398447 GCF_048934315.1 Petromyzon marinus
TGTTAGTGAGTGTTAGTGAGTGTTAGTGAGTGTTAGAGTGAGTGTTAGTGAGTGTTAGTGTGTGTTAGAGTGAGTGTTAGTGAGTGTTAGAGTGAGTGTTAGTGTGAGTGTTAGTGAGTGTTAGAGTGAGTGTTAGAGTGAGTGTTAGTGAGTGTTAGTGTGAGTGAGTGTTAGTGTGAGTGTTAGAGTGAGTGTTAGTGAGTGTTAGTGTGAGTGAGTGTTAGTGTGAGTGTTAGTGAGTGTTAGTGAGTGTTAGTGAGTGTTAGTGTGAGTGTTAGTGAGTGTTAGAGTGAGTGTTAGTGTTAGTGAGTGTTAGAGTGAGTGTTAGTGAGTGTTAGTGAGTGTTAGTGAGTGTTAGAGTGAGTGTTAGTGAGTGTTAGTGAGTGTTAGTGTGAGTGTTAGTGAGTGTTAGTGAGTGTTAATGAGTGAGTGTTAGTGAGTGTTAGAGTGAGTGTTAGTGAGTGTTAGTGAGTGTTAGTGAGTGTTAGAGTGAGTGTTAGTGTTAGTGAGTGTTAGTGAGTGTTAGTGAGTGTTAGTGAGTGTTAGAGTGTTAGTGTGAGTGTTAGTGAGTGTTAGTGTGAGTTAGTGAGTGTTAGTGAGTGATGGTGAGTGTTAGTGAGTGTTAGTGAGTGTTAGAGTGAGTGTTAGAGTGAGTGTTAGTGAGTGTTAGTGAGTGTTAGAGTGAGTGTTAGAGTGAGTGTTAGTGAGTGTTAGTGAGTGTTAGAGTGAGTGTTAGTGAGTTTTAGTGAGTGTTAGTGAGTGTTAGTGAGTGTTAGAGTGAGTGTCAGTGAGTGTTAGTCAGTGTTAGAGTGAGTGTTAGTGAGTGTTAGTGAGTGTTAGTGAGTGAGTATTAGTGAGTGTTAGAGTGAGTGTTAGAGTGAATGTTAGAGTGAGTGTTAGTGAGTGTTAGTGAGTGTTAGTGAGTGTTAGAGTGAGTGTTAGTGAGTGTTAGAGTGAGTGTTAGAGTGAGTGTTAGAGTGAGTGTTAGTGTGAGTGTTAGTGAGTGTTAGTGAGTGTTAGTGTGTGTTAGTGAGTGTTAGAGTGAGTGTTAGTGAGTGTTAGTGAGTGTTAGTGTGAGTGTTAGTGAGTGTTAGTGAGTGTTAGTGAGTGTTAGAGTGAGTGTTAGTGTGAGTGTTATTGAGTGTTAGTGAGTGTTAGTGAGTGTTAGAGTGAGTGTTAGTGAGTGTTAGAGTGAGTGTTAGTGAGTGTTAGTGAGTGTTAGTGAGTGTTAGAGTGAGTGTTAGTGAGTGTTAGTGAGTGTTAGAGTGAGTGTTAGTGTGAGTGTTAGTGAGTGTTAGTGAGTGTTAGTGAGTGTTAGTGTGAGTGTTAGTGAGTGTTAGAGTGAGTGTTATTGAGTGTTAGAGTGAGTGTTAGTGAGTGTTAGTGAGTGTTAGTGTGTGTTAGAGTGAGTGTTAGTGAGTGTTAGTGAGTGTTAGTGAGTGTTAGAGTGAGTGTTAGTGAGTGTTAGTGAGTGATAGAGTGAGTGTTAGTGAGTGTTAGTGAGTGATAGAGTGAGTGTTAGTGTGTGTTAGAGTGAGTGTTAGAGTGAGTGTTAGTGAGTGTTAGTGAGTGTTAGTGAGTGTTAGAGTGAGTGTTAGTGAGTGTTAGTGAGTGTTAGTGAGTGTTAGAGTGAGTGTTAGTGAGTGTTAGTGAGTGTTAGTGAGTGTTAGTGAGTGTTAGAGTGAGTGTTAATGTTAGTGAGTGTTATTGAGTGTTAGTGAGTGTTAGAGTGAGTGTTAGTGAGTGTTAGTGAGTGTTAGAGTGAGTGGGTGAGTGAGTGTTAGAGTGAGTGTTAGAGTGAGTGAGTGTTAGTGAGTGTTAGAGTGAGTGTTAGAGTGAGTGTTAGAGTGAGTGAGTGTTAGTGAGAGTTAGTGAGTGTTAGAGTGAGTGTTAGGGTGAGTGTTAGAGTGAGTGAGTGTTAGTGGGAGTTAGTGAGTGTTAGAGTGAGTGTTAGAGTGAGTGTTAGTGAGTGTTAGAGTGAGTGAGTGTTAGAGTGAGTGTTAGAGTGAGTGTTAGTGAGTGTTAGAGTGAGTGTTAGAGTGAGTGTTAGTGAGTGTTAGTGAGTGTTAGTGTGAGTGTTAGTGAGTGTTAGAGTGAGTGTTAGAGTGAGTGTTAGTGAGTGTTAGTGAGTGTTAGAGTGAGTGTTAGTGAGTGAGTGTTAGTGAGTGTTAGTGAGTGTTAGTGAGTGTTAGAGTGAGTGTTAGAGTGAGTGTTAGAGTGAGTGTTAGTGAGTGTTAGTGAGTGTTAGTGAGTGTTAGAGTGAGTGTTAGTGAGTGTTAGAGTGAGTGTTAGTGTGAGTGTTAGTGAGTGTTAGAGTGAGTGTTAGTGAGTGTTAGAGTGAGTGTTAGAGTGAGTGTTAGTGAGTGTTAGTGAGTGTTAGTGAGTGTTAGAGTGAGTGTTAGTGAGTGTTAGTGAGTGTTAGAGTGAGTGTTAGTGTGTGTTAGAGTGAGTGTTAGTGAGTGTTAGTGAGTGTTAGAGTGAGTGTTAGTGAGTGTTAGTGAGTGTTAGTGAGTGTTAGAGTGAGTGTTAGTGAGTGTTAGTGTGTGTTAGAGTGAGTGTTAGTGAGTGTTAGAGTGAGTGTTAGTGTGAGTGTTAGTGAGTGTTAGAGTGAGTGTTAGAGTGAGTGTTAGTGAGTGTTAGTGTGAGTGAGTGTTAGTGTGAGTGTTAGAGTGAGTGTTAGTGAGTGTTAGTGTGAGTGAGTGTTAGTGTGAGTGTTAGTGAGTGTTAGTGAGTGTTAGTGAGTGTTAGTGTGAGTGTTAGTGAGTGTTAGAGTGAGTGTTAGTGTTAGTGAGTGTTAGAGTGAGTGTTAGTGAGTGTTAGTGAGTGTTAGTGAGTGTTAGAGTGAGTGTTAGTGAGTGTTAGTGAGTGTTAGTGTGAGTGTTAGTGAGTGTTAGTGAGTGTTAATGAGTGAGTGTTAGTGAGTGTTAGAGTGAGTGTTAGTGAGTGTTAGTGAGTGTTAGTGAGTGTTAGAGTGAGTGTTAGTGTTAGTGAGTGTTAGTGAGTGTTAGTGAGTGTTAGTGAGTGTTAGAGTGTTAGTGTGAGTGTTAGTGAGTGTTAGTGTGAGTTAGTGAGTGTTAGTGAGTGATGGTGAGTGTTAGTGAGTGTTAGTGAGTGTTAGAGTGAGTGTTAGAGTGAGTGTTAGTGAGTGTTAGTGAGTGTTAGAGTGAGTGTTAGAGTGAGTGTTAGTGAGTGTTAGTGAGTGTTAGAGTGAGTGTTAGTGAGTTTTAGTGAGTGTTAGTGAGTGTTAGTGAGTGTTAGAGTGAGTGTCAGTGAGTGTTAGTCAGTGTTAGAGTGAGTGTTAGTGAGTGTTAGTGAGTGTTAGTGAGTGAGTATTAGTGAGTGTTAGAGTGAGTGTTAGAGTGAATGTTAGAGTGAGTGTTAGTGAGTGTTAGTGAGTGTTAGTGAGTGTTAGAGTGAGTGTTAGTGAGTGTTAGAGTGAGTGTTAGAGTGAGTGTTAGAGTGAGTGTTAGTGTGAGTGTTAGTGAGTGTTAGTGAGTGTTAGTGTGTGTTAGTGAGTGTTAGAGTGAGTGTTAGTGAGTGTTAGTGAGTGTTAGTGTGAGTGTTAGTGAGTGTTAGTGAGTGTTAGTGAGTGTTAGAGTGAGTGTTAGTGTGAGTGTTATTGAGTGTTAGTGAGTGTTAGTGAGTGTTAGAGTGAGTGTTAGTGAGTGTTAGAGTGAGTGTTAGTGAGTGTTAGTGAGTGTTAGTGAGTGTTAGAGTGAGTGTTAGTGAGTGTTAGTGAGTGTTAGAGTGAGTGTTAGTGTGAGTGTTAGTGAGTGTTAGTGAGTGTTAGTGAGTGTTAGTGTGAGTGTTAGTGAGTGTTAGAGTGAGTGTTATTGAGTGTTAGAGTGAGTGTTAGTGAGTGTTAGTGAGTGTTAGTGTGTGTTAGAGTGAGTGTTAGTGAGTGTTAGTGAGTGTTAGTGAGTGTTAGAGTGAGTGTTAGTGAGTGTTAGTGAGTGATAGAGTGAGTGTTAGTGAGTGTTAGTGAGTGATAGAGTGTTAGTGTGTGTTAGAGTGAGTGTTAGAGTGAGTGTTAGTGAGTGTTAGTGAGTGTTAGTGAGTGTTAGAGTGAGTGTTAGTGAGTGTTAGTGAGTGTTAGTGAGTGTTAGAGTGAGTGTTAGTGAGTGTTAGTGAGTGTTAGTGAGTGTTAGTGAGTGTTAGAGTGAGTGTTAATGTTAGTGAGTGTTATTGAGTGTTAGTGAGTGTTAGAGTGAGTGTTAGTGAGTGTTAGTGAGTGTTAGTGAGTGTTAGTGTGAGTGTTAGTGAGTGTTAGTGAGTGTTAGAGTGAGTGTTAGTGTGAGTGTTAGTGAGTGTTAGTGAGTGTTAGTGAGTGTTAGAGTGAGTGTTAGTGAGTGTTAGAGTGAGTGTTAGTGAGTGTTAGTGAGTGTTAGTGAGTGTTAGAGTGAGTGTTAGTGAGTGTTAGTGAGTGTTAGAGTGAGTGTTAGTGTGAGTGTTAGTGAGTGTTAGTGAGTGTTAGTGAGTGTTAGTGTGAGTGTTAGTGTGAGTGTTAGTGAGTGTTAGAGTGAGTGTTAGTGAGTGTTAGTGAGTGTTAGTGAGTGTTAGTGTGTGTTAGAGTGAGTGTTAGTGAGTGTTAGTGAGTGTTAGAGTGAGTGTTAGTGAGTGTTAGTGAGTGATAGAGTGAGTGTTAGTGAGTGTTAGTGAGTGATAGAGTGAGTGTTAGTGTGTGTTAGAGTGAGTGTTAGTGAGTGTTAGTGAGTGTTAGTGAGTGTTAGTGAGTGTTAGAGTGAGTGTTAGTGAGTGTTAGTGAGTGTTAGTGAGTGTTAGAGTGAGTGTTAGTGAGTGTTAGTGAGTGTTAGTGAGTGTTAGAGTGAGTGTTAGTGTTAGTGAGTGTTATTGAGTGTTAGTGAGTGTTAGAGTGAGTGTTAGTGAGTGTTAGTGAGTGTTAGTGAGTGTTAGTGTGAGTGTTAGTGAGTGTTAGTGAGTGTTAGAGTGAGTGTTAGTGTGAGTGTTAGTGAGTGTTAGTGAGTGTTAGTGAGTGTTAGAGTGAGTGTTAGTGAGTGTTAGTGAGTGTTAGTGAGTGTTAAAGTGAGTGTTAGTGAGTGTTAGTGAGTGTTAGAGTGAGTGTTAGTGTGAGTGTTAGTGAGTGTTAGTGAGTGTTAGTGAGTGTTAGTGTGAGTGTTAGTGTGAGTGTTAGTGAGTGTTAGAGTGAGTGTTAGTGAGTGTTAGAGTGAGTGTTAGTGAGTGTTAGTGAGTGTTAGTGTGTGTTAGAGTGAGTGTTAGTGAGTGTTAGTGAGTGTTAGTGAGTGTTAGAGTGAGTGTTAGTGAGTGTTAGTGAGTGATAGAGTGAGTGTTAGTGAGTGTTAGTGAGTGTTAGTGAGTGAGTGTTAGTGAGTGTTAGTGAGTGTTAGAGTGAGTGTTAGTGAGTGAGTGTTAGTGAGTGTTAGAGTGAGTGTTAGTGAGTGTTAGTGAGTGTTAGTGAGTGTTAGAGTGAGTGTTAGTGTGTGTTAGTGAGTGTTAGTGAGTGTTAGAGTGAGTGTTAGAGTGAGTGTTAGAGTGAGTGTTAGTGAGCTATTAGTGAGTGTTAGTGAGTGTTAGAGTGAGTGTTAGAGTGAGTGTTAGTGAGTGTTAGTGAGTGTTAGAGTGAGTGTTAGTGAGTGTTAGTGAGTGTTAGAGTGAGTAGTTAGTGTTAGAGTGAGTGTTAGAGTGAGTGTTAGAGTGAGTGTTAGTGAGTGTTAGTGAGTGTTAGTGAGTGTTAGAGTGAGTGTTAGTGTGTGTTAGTGAGTGTTAGTGAGTGTTAGAGTGAGTGTTAGAGTGAGTGTTAGTGAGTGTTAGTGAGTGTTAGTGTGAGTGTTAGTGAGTGTTAGTGAGTGTTAGTGAGTGTTAGAGTGAGTGTTAGTGTGAGTGTTAGTGAGTGTTAGTGAGTGTTAGTGAGTGTTAGAGTGAGTGTTAGTGAGTGTTAGAGTGAGTGTTAGAGTGAGTGTTAGTGAGTGTTAGTGAGTGTTAGAGTGAGTGTTAGTGAGTGTTAGTGAGTGTTAGAGTGAGTTTGTGTGAGTGTCTAGTGAGTGTATTGAGTGTCAGTGTGAGTGTTAGTGTGAGTGTTAGTGAGTGTTAGATGAGTGTTAGTGAGTGTTAGAGTGAGTGTTAGTGAGTGTTAGTGAGTGTTAGTGAGTGTTAGTGTGTGTTAGAGTGAGTGTTAGTGAGTGTTAGTGAGTGTTAGTGAGTGTTAGAGTGAGTGTTAGTGAGTTTTAGTGAGTGATAGAGTGAGTGTTTAGTGAGTGTTAGTGAGTGATAGAGTGAGTGTTAGTGTGTGTTAGAGTGAGTGTTAGAGTGAGTGTTAGTGAGTGTTAGTGAGTGTTAGTGAGTGTTAGTGAGTGAGTGTTAGTGAGTGTTAGTGAGTGTTAGTGAGTGTTAGTGAGTGTTAGAGTGAGTGTTAGTGAGTGAGTGTTAGTGAGTGTTAGAGTGAGTGGGTGAGTGAGAGTTAGAGTGAGTGTTAGAGTGAGTGTTAGTGAGTGTTAGTGAGTGTTAGTGAGTGTTAGAGTGAGTGTTAGTGTGTGTTAGTGAGTGTTAGTGAGTGTTAGAATGAGTGTTAGAGTGAGTGTTAGTGAGTGTTAGTGAGTGTTAGTGAGTGTTAGAGTGAGTGTTAGTTAGTGTTAGAGTGAGTGTTAGAGTGAGTGTTAGTGAGTGTTAGTGAGTGTTAGTGAGTGTTAGAGTGAGTGTTAGTGTGTGTTAGTGAGTGTTAGTGAGTGTTAGAGTGAGTGTTAGAGTGAGTGTTAGTGTGAGTGTTAGTGAGTGTTAGAGTGAGTGTTAGTGAGTGTTAGAGTGAGTGTTAGTGAGTGTTAGTGAGTGTTAGTGTGTGTTAGAGTGAGTGTTAGTGAGTGTTAGTGAGTGTTAGTGAGTGTTAGAGTGAGTGTTAGTGAGTGTTAGTGAGTGATAGAGTGAGTGTTAGTGAGTGTTAGTGAGTGTTAGTGAGTGAGTGTTAGTGAGTGTTAGTGAGTGTTAGTGAGTGTTAGAGTGAGTGTTAGTGAGTGAGTGTTAGTGAGTGTTAGAGTGAGTGTTAGTGAGTGTTAGTGAGTGTTAGTGAGTGTTAGAGTGAGTGTTAGTGTGTGTTAGTGAGTGTTAGTGAGTGTTAGAGTGAGTGTTAGAGTGAGTGTTAGAGTGAGTGTTAGTGAGTATTAGTGAGTGTTAGTGAGTGTTAGAGTGAGTGTTAGAGTGAGTGTTAGTGAGTGTTAGTGAGTGTTAGAGTGAGTGTTAGTGAGTGTTAGTGAGTGTTAGAGTGAGTGTTAGTTAGTGTTAGAGTGAGTGTTAGAGTGAGTGTTAGAGTGAGTGTTAGTGAGTGTTAGTGAGTGTTAGTGAGTGTTAGAGTGAGTGTTAGTGTGTGTTAGTGAGTGTTAGTGAGTGTTAGAGTGAGTGTTAGAGTGAGTGTTAGTGAGTGTTAGTGAGTGTTAGTGTGAGTGTTAGTGAGTGTTAGTGAGTGTTAGTGAGTGTTAGAGTGAGTGTTAGTGTGAGTGTTAGTGAGTGTTAGTGAGTGTTAGAGTGAGTGTTAGTGAGTGTTAGAGTGAGTGTTAGTGAGTGTTAGTGAGTGTTAGTGAGTGTTAGAGTGAGTGTTAGTGAGTGTTAGTGAGTGTTAGAGTGAGTGTTAGTGTGAGTGTTAGTGAGTGTTAGTGAGTGTTAGTGAGTGTTAGTGTGAGTGTTAGTGTGAGTGTTAGTGAGTGTTAGAGTGAGTGTTAGTGAGTGTTAGAGTGAGTGTTAGTGAGTGTTAGTGAGTGTTAGTGAGTGTTAGTGTGTGTTAGAGTGAGTGTTAGTGAGTGTTAGTGAGTGTTAGTGAGTGTTAGAGTGAGTGTTAGTGAGTGTTAGTGAGTGATAGAGTGAGTGTTAGTGAGTGTTAGTGAGTGATAGAGTGAGTGTTAGTGTGTGTTAGAGTGAGTGTTAGAGTGAGTGTTAGTGAGTGTTAGTGAGTGTTAGTGAGTGTTAGTGAGTGAGTGTTAGTGAGTGTTAGTGAGTGTTAGTGAGTGTTAGAGTGAGTGTTAGTGAGTGAGTGTTAGTGAGTGTTAGAGTGAGTGGGTGAGTGAGTGTTAGAGTGAGTGTTAGAGTGAGTGTTAGTGAGTGTTAGTGAGTGTTAGTGAGTGTTAGAGTGAGTGTTAGTGTGTGTTAGTGAGTGTTAGTGAGTGTTAGAATGAGTGTTAGAGTGAGTGTTAGTGAGTGTTAGTGAGTGTTAGAGTGAGTGTTAGTTAGTGTTAGAGTGAGTGTTAGAGTGAGTGTTAGTGAGTGTTAGTGAGTGTTAGTGAGTGTTAGAGTGAGTGTTAGTGTGTGTTAGTGAGTGTTAGTGAGTGTTAGAGTGAGTGTTAGAGTGAGTGTTAGAGTGAGTGTTAGTGAGTGAGTGCTAACTGCTCTTGCCCCAACAGCCTCTCATAGGCTACAGGGGGCACCTTTGTCTGTGTCTGTCTGTGTGTGTGTGTTGGGATATGCCACGTGACATCAACAGCCGTTCGGTGACGTCACCGCGGTGCTTGTGCCAGGCTAGGTGCACTCCGAGGTCACGTGAAGTGTCGAAGGCTCGCTGCTGGCAGGAGGTCACGTGACAGACCCTGCAGGTGCCAATGGGTTGACTGCCGTGCCAGGCTAGGTGCAGGAGGAGGAGGTCACGTGACAGACCCTGCAGGTGCCAATGGGTTGTGCTGCTGTGCCAGGCTAGGTGCACGAGGAGGAGGTCACGTGACAGACCCTGCAGGTGCCAATGGGTTGACTGCTGTGCCAGGCTAGGTGCACGAGGAGGAGGTCACGTGACTCTTTGCTACTCTCTGCTACATCCATCTCTCCCTTCTCTTAACCTCTCTCTCGTCTCTCTCCTCTCTCTCCCTCCGCTCATCCCACTTCTCTATCCCCACCCCAACTCCTCTCTCTCCACCCTCACCATCACCACCCTCCCTTTCTCCACCCTCTCTCTCCCACAACCCTCTCTCTCTCTCCTCTCCTCTAACCCCCAACTCCTCTCTCTCTCTCCACGATCTCCCTCTCTCTCACAACCCTCTCTCCCTCTGTCTCACCCCCCACTCTTCTCTCTCCTCTCTCTCTCCACCCTCTCTCTCTCTCCACGATCTCTCTCTCTCTCCCACAACCCTCTCTCTCTCCTCTCACCCCCAACTCCTCTCTCTCCTCCCTCTTTCCTCCCTCTCTCTCTCCACCCTCTCTCTCTCCTCTCACCCCCAACTCCTCTCTCTCCTCCCTCTTTCCTCCCTCTCTCTCTCCACCCTCTCTCTCTCCTCTCACCCCCAACTCCTCTCTCTCCTCCTTCTCTCCACCCTCTCTCTCTCTCCTCTCTCTCTCCCACAACCATCTCTCTCTCTCCACCCTCTCTCTCCCACAACCCTCTCTCTCTCTCTCCACCCTCTCTCCACCCTCTCTCTCTCTCCTCTCCTCTCACCCCCAACTCCTCTCTCTCCTCCCTCTCTCCCACAACCATCTCTCTCTCTCCTCTCTCTCCTCTCTCTCCCACAACCATCTCTCTTTCTCTCTCTCCCTACCCACCCCCCAACTCCTCTCTCTCCTCCCTCTCTCCTCCCTCTCTCCCACAACCATCTCTCTCTCCTCTCCTCTCACCCCCAACTCCTCTCTCTCCTCCCTCTCTCCTCCCTCTCTCCCACAACCATCTCTCTCTCTCCTCTCTCTCCACCCTCTCTCCTCCCTCTCTCCCACAACCCTCTCTCTCTCCTCTCACCCCCAACTCTTCTCTCTCCTCCCTCTCTCCTCCCTCTCTCCTCCCTCTCTCCTCCCTCTCTCCCACAACCATCTCTCTCTCTCCTCTCTCTCCACCCTCTCTCCTCCCTCTCTCCCACAACCATCTCTCTCCTCTCCTCTCACCCCCAACTCCTCTCTCTCCTCCCTCTCTCCCACAACCATCTCTCTCCTCCCTCTCTCTCTCCTCCCTCTCTCCTCCCTCTCTCCCACAACCATCTCTCTCTCTCTCCCTACCCATCCCCCCTCCTCTCTCCGCCCTCTCAGACTCTCGGCGCGAGTTGCTCGAGATGCGACTCTGCTTTGATCGTAGAGGTGAGGGCGAGTGTCTGATTCTCTGTGTGTCCTTGTGTGTGTGTCTGTGTGTATGTCTGTATGTGTGTGTGTGTCTGTATGTTTGTGTGTGTGTATGTCTATGAGTCTGTGTGTGTGTGAGTCTCTATGTGTGTGTGTGAGTCTGTATATGTGTCTGTGTGTGTGTCTGTATGTATGTGTGTGTGTATGTCTATAAGTCTGTGTGTGTGTGAGTCTGTATATGTGTGTATGTCTGTGTGTCTGTGTGTGTGTGTGTGAGTCTCTATGTGTCTGTGTGTCTGTATGGACGTATGTATGTCTGTGAGTCTGTGTGTGTGAGCCTCTATGTGTCTGTGTGTGTGTCTGTATGTATGTGTGTGTGTATGTCTATGAGTCTGTGTGTGTGTGTCTGTATATGTGTCTGTGTGTGTGTGTGTCTGTATGTATGTGTGTGTATGTCTGTGAGTCTGTGTGTGTGAGTCTCTATGTGTGTGTGTGTGTATGTGTGTGTGTGTCTCTATGTGTCTGTGTGTGTGTCTGTATGTATGTATGTGTGTATGTGAGTCTCTGTGTGTCTGATTCTCTGTGTGTCTGTGTGCATGTGTGTATGTATATCTGTGAGTCTGTGTGTCTGTGTGTGAGTCTCTATGTGTCTGTGTGGGTCTGTATGTATGTATGTGTATGTCTGTGAGTCTGTGTGTGTGAGTCTCTATGTGTGTGTGTGTATGTGTGTGAGTCTAAATGTGTCTGTGTGTGTGTCTGTATGTATGTATGTGTGTATGTCTATGAGTCTGTGTGTGTGTGTGAGTCTGTATATGTGTGTATGAGTCTGTATATGTGTGTATGTCTGTGTGTCTGTGTGTATGTCTGTATGTATGTATGTGTGTATGTGAGTCTGTGTGTGTGTGAGTATCTATGTGTGTGTGTATGTGTTTGTGTGTGAGTCTGTATATGTGTGTATGTCTGTGAGTTTGTGTGTGTGTGAGTCTCTATGTGTCTGTATGTTTGTGAGTCTATATATGTGTGCATGTCTGTGAGGCTCTGTGTGTGTGAGTCTCTATGTGTCTGTGTGTGTGTGTCTGTATGTATCTATGTGTGTATGTCTGTCAGTCTCTGTGTGTGTGAGTCTCTATGTGTCTGTGTGTGTGTATCTGTATGTATGTATATGTGAGTCTGTGTGTGTGTGAGTCTCTATGTGTCTGTGTGTGTCTGTATGTATGTATGTCTGTGAGTCTGTGTGTGTGTGAGTCTCGATGTGTTTCTGTGTGTATGTGAGTCTGTATATGTGTGTATGTCTGTGAGTCTGTGTGTGTGTGTGTGAGTCTCTATGTGTCTGTGTGTGTGTTTGTATGTATGTGTGTATGATTTTCTATGTGTGTGTGTGATTTTCTATGTGTCTGTGTGTGTGTCTGTATGTATGTGAGTCACTATGTGTGTGTGTGATTCTCTATGTGTCTGTGTGTGAGTCTCTATGTGTCTGTGTGTGTGAGTCTTTACGTGTCTGTGTGTGTGTCTGTATGTGTGTGTGTGTCTGTGAGTCTCTGTGTGTGAGTCTCTATGAGTCTGTGTGTGTGTGAGTCTCTATGTGTCTGTGTGTGTGTGTGATTCTCTATGTGTCTGTGTGTGTGAGTCTGTATGTGTCTGTGTGTGTGAGTCTGTATGTGTCTGTGTGTGTGAGTCTCTATGTGTGTGTGTGTGTGATTCTCTATGTGTCTGTGTGTGTTAGTCTGTATGTGTCTCTGTGTGTTTGTGATTCTCTATGTGTCTGTGTGTGTGATTCTTTATGTGTCTGTGTGTGAGTCTGTATGTGTCTCTGTGTGTGTGTGATTCTCTATGAGTCTGTGTGTGTGTGTGTGATTCTCTATGTGTCTGTGTGTGTGTGCGAGTCTGTATGTATGCGTGTATGTCTGTGAGTCTGTGTGTGTGTGTGAGTCTCTATGTGTCTGTGTATGTGTGAGTCTGTATATGTGTGTATGTCTGTGAGTCTCTGTGTGTGTGTGGCAACTCTTCGTGGACAGTGCTGTGGGGGGGAGGGCCAATTCCGATTGGCCTCTCCCATTCTGGTGTCTGTGACCACCACAGTGGCTAAACGAGGGCTATGGACGGGTGCGAGGGGCTGATAACCCCTCCACCTTCAATTAATTACCACTAAACCACGAGTTAAACTTAAATATGTAACTAATAAGCTTGTGCCGGAGGCCCCGGGGAGGACAGACGTCTATGACGTCTCCTGGCCAAACCCCAATTGGCGGAGCCAGGAGATTGAATCTCTACCCTCGGGGCTCCTCCAGAAACAAAGAAAAGCCACTTCGTGTGGCCACGTGGAATGTTCGGATGCTCACTGCGGAGGAGAGGCTGCCACTCCTCTGTTGGGAGCTGGACCGGTACCGCCTGGATTTCTGTGGCATTCAGGAGGTCCGGTGGACCGGTTCTGGCTTTTGCCACCATGAGGGGTGGACAGTCCTCTACTCGGGGCAGCAGACTGCCAAACAACAGGGTGTGGCTCTTCTTTTGAACAAAAGAATGAAGGGGGCGTGGGAGCGTGGCGGTGAGGTGTGGAAGCTGTAAGCCCCAGGCTACCTTGGGCTCGCCTTTCCATCAACTGGAGGCGAGGAGTGGTGGTCGTGGGTAGTTATGCCCCCACCGAAGACGAACATCCGTGGAGGGATGCAGGCAAAACCGATGAGTCAGATGCCTTCTATGACCTCCTGTCACAAGTGCTGGCTAAATTGGCCCCTCGGGATAGAGTCATCTTGTTGGGTGACTTCAATGCCCGAGCTGGTCATGATGCTGGCACCTGGTCTGGAGTGATTGGAGGGCATGGGCCAGATCAGCTCAATAACAACGGTAGGAGGCTGCTAGATTTTTTTGCAGCCCATGGGCTTGTAATTACCAACACGCTGTTCCGGCATCGGCGCATCGACACAACATCATGGATGCATGCCGGGTCCAAGCAAGAACATCTGTTGGACTACATAGTGACGGAGCAGCGGATGCGAGCCCATGTCCTTGACACCAGGACTTACCGTGGAGCTGATCTGCCCTCTGACCATCGACTAGTCATCTGTAAGATGCGCCTGCCATTCTTCCACTCCGGTGGTGGGTGTACACCCAGGACCCCATTCCAACCTAAAGTGGCCTGGTCTCAGTTAGCTGATGAAAGTTGCAAGCGAGAATTTCATCATCGCTTGCGGCTGGGGTTAGCATCGTCCCCCACTCCTCCTGATGTCGAGAGTAAATGGGCGAGGTTTAGGACTGTGACTCATGCAGCTGCAATGGTTGCTTTGGGTACGCGGTCCAGACCTCCCCAGAGACCCTGGCTGACAGAGGAAGTGTTCAGGATAGTTGAGAAAAAGCGACAGGCCCACTGTCATCGGCTACAGAATCCCACGTCAGAGAATGAGGAGGCTTACCGGCAGCTTTTGCTCGGAGGTTCGGAGAGCCGGGAGGCTCTGCAAGGATGGGTGGTGGTCGCGGGTTGCTGAGAATATGGAGTCTGCCTCAGTGGCCCGCGATCACAAATCTCTATTTAACTCCATAAAAAAGTAACCTGCAGCGCCACACCTATTACCATTATTAGGGGAAAAAACGGTGAACCAATCTCCTACCCCCAGGAACAGGTTTGCAGATTTGCTGGGCATTTCTGTGAGGTCCTGGGGGAGGAGAAACCCCTCAGCCAGGAAAACATCGTGGCACAAAGTGAGGATGACCCTGCTGAGGCTGCGGTGCCTCAAATATTGGAAGAATTCACCCCCTGTGAGTGGCTGGCAGAGGTGCCATCTGTTGAGGAAGTACTGAAGGCGATCCGGAGTTTGAGACCAGGAAAGGCACCGGGCAGAGATGAGCTCCCAAGTGAAATGCTGAGGGAGGGTGGCGTTTGTGCACAGACTGCCCTCTATGACATCATGACAACAGTCTGGACCACTGGACGGGTTCCGCAGGATTGGAAGGATGCCCTGGTGGTCCCCCTCTTTAAGTATGGGGACCGCACAGACTGTAACAACTACAGGGGCATTTCACTCCTCAGTGTGCCGGGAAAGGTCCTGGCAAGGATTATTCAACATCGCCTTGCCAGGCACGCTGAGGAGAGGCTTGCGGAGCCCCAATGCGGTTTCAGGAAAGGGCGGTCCTGCACAGATGCCATATTTTCTGTCCGTCTGCTACAGCAGAGATGTAGGGAATTCCAACAAGACCTACATCTCTGCTTTATTGACCTGGTCAAGGCCTATGATACCATCAGTAGGCCTGGGCTCTGGGTTGTTCTTCGTGCTTTTTGAGTCCCTGACCCTCTGCTCACGATCATTAAGGACCTTCATGATGGTGAGCGGGCCCAGGTAAAACTACGTGGCCGGGAGTCAGAGACATTCCCTGTACACCTTGGGGTGCGACTGGGATGTCCTCTAGCTCCCACATTATTTAACATATATTTTGACCACGTAGTTCGCGAAGCTTTCAATAGCTGTACCGAGGGAATCTCCATTTGGTACAGATATAATGGGAGGCTGATCGATGCCCGGGTGCGGTCAAGGGATGGCTCCCTATTGCTCAACCACGTGATGTATGCTGATGATTAGCTGCTCATTCAGAGGAGGAGTTGGAGACGCTGCTGCTGAGACTGGAGCGTGCCACTAAGAGGTGGGGCCTTACCATCAGCCCCACCAAAACTAAGCACCTGCCTGGGTATTTTGTACCATCGGACACTCCACCCCCAGAACTCCCAATCGGTGATGGGGCAGTTTTAGAGAGAATGGAGAGTTTCCCATACCTGGGCAGTGTGCTTATGACCGGCTCCAGTTTAACAGCAGAGGTCTCACTCCGAATCAGTTGAGCGGCAATATCTTTTCATCGGTTGCGTAACGCTGTGTGGAAGCTACCTGGTCTGTCGCTGCGCATTAAGCTTCAGGTCTTCTCGGCCACGGTCGTTCCCTCCCTTCTCTACACTTGCGAAACGTGGACCCCCCCTAATAAAACATCTTCGCCAGGTAGAAACATTTAGGCTAGCCTGCCTACGATCCATCCTGGGTTTATCCAGACTGGATTGTGTGAGGAGCTCACAAATCCTTGAAAGATCTGGGCAAATTCCCATCGGTGAGCTCCTCCGGCAGGCAAGGCTGCGTTGGCTGGGTCATGTAGCCCGCATGCCCAGCCACCGCATGCCGAAACAGCTTTTGTTCAGCCGGATCGAGGGGGTTAAACGGGCGCGGCACGGGCTAGAGAAGAGATGGAGTGATGTGGTACAGGAGGACGTGGAGCTGAGTGGACTTGCCGATGACTCGTACCAGCGGTGTCAAGATCGGCCTCTGTGGAGGAGGCTCGTGAAGGACGCTACTGGGCAGTTGGAGGCAGTCGCCCTCCAGCAACAATGGAGGGCGGAGGAGCGACGCTCACAACAACGAGCGGAGCGCCGGGTGGCTAAAACACAGCAGGTTGGCACAGTAGGGGGCACAGGTGGTGCATCAGCCAGTCATCTCAGTCATCTTAGCCAGTCGACCCGTGGCACCTGGGTCTGCCCCGTGACCTCCTGCCCGCGGGCGTTCGACACTTCACGTGGCCTCAAGGTGCACATGGCCTGGCACAAGCGTCGTGGTGACGTCACCGCCACTTAGTGGTGAATGGCGGTTGTTGTTGTTGTGTGTGTGTGAGTCTCTATGTGTCTGTGTGTGTGATTCTGTATATGTGTTTATGTCTGTGAGTCTCTGTGTGTTTGCGTCTTAGTCTCTATGTGTCTGTGTGTGTGTGTCTGTATATGTGTGTTTGTCTATGTGTCTCTGTGTGTGTGTGAGTCTCTATGTGTCTGTGTGTGTGAGTCTGTATATGTGTGTATGTTTGTGAGTCTCTGTGTGTGTGTGAGTCTCTATGTGTCTGTGTGTGTGTATGTGTATGTCTGTGAGTCTGTGTGTGCGAATCTGTGCGTGTGTGCGAGTCTGTGTCTGTGAGTCTATATGTGCGGGTGTAAGTCTGTGTGTCTGTGTGTGTGAGTCTGTGTGTGTGTGTCTGTGTGTGTGAGTCTGTGTGTGTGTGAGTATGTGGGTGTAAGTCTGTGTGTCTGTGTGATTATGTGGGTGTAAGTCTGTGTGTGTGAGTCTGTGTGTGAGAGTCTGTGCGTGTGAGTGTGTGCGAGTCTGTGTATGTGAGCCTATATATGTGTGTGTGTGTTTTTGTGAGTCTGTATGTGTGAGTCTGTGTGTGTGCGTCTGTGTGTCTATATGTGTGTGTATTACTTGTGTGTCACGATAGTGTAGCGGTTAGCGCTACGCTGCGCTATGAACCTGGCGACCCGGGTTCGATTCACGCTCACGGCCAACACCAGTGACGATTATCTGAACCGGTCCCGGGTCCTCCCCTAGGTCGACTCAGCCTCAAATGAGTACCTGGTGCGGTATGAAACATTGCCACTAGTGAGACAAAGGCGGTCGGGCGTGGTGCTGGCCACCCACCCCCTCGTGTACCGTTCCGGCCTTCATAGCTCCTCGCTAACAGCACTTGCCCCTACAGTCTGTTGATGCTATACAGAGGACCTTTGTTTGAGTTTGAGGTCTCACTCCGAATCAGTCGAGCGGCAATATCTTTTCGTAGGCTGCATAACGCCACTGTGTGGAAGCTACCTGGTCTGTCACTCCACACGAAGCTTCAGGTCTTCTCGGCCACGGTCATGTCCTCCCTTCTCTACGCTTGCGAAACGTGGACCCCCTCGAATGGAACATCTTCGCCGGTTAGAGACATCCAGGCTGGTCCTGCCTATGATCCATCCTGGGTTTAACCTGGAGGCTGGATTGTGTGAGGAGCTCACAAATCCTTGAAAGGTCTGGACATAGTCCCATCGGTGAGCTCCTCCGGCGGGCAAGGTTGCGATGTCTGGGTCATGTAGCCCGCATGCCCAGCCACCGCGTGCCGAAACAGCTTTTGTTCGGCCGGATTGAGGGGGCTAAGCGGGCGCGGCACGGGCTAGAGAAGAGATGGAGTGATGTGGTACAGGAGGACG
Source organism: Petromyzon marinus (assembly GCF_048934315.1). Lineage (NCBI taxonomy): Eukaryota > Metazoa > Chordata > Hyperoartia > Petromyzontiformes > Petromyzontidae > Petromyzon > Petromyzon marinus. Next base: position 1,351,750 of record NW_027422597.1, read on the forward strand.
TGGAGCTTAGTGGACTTGCCGATGACTGGTACCAGCGGTGTCAAGATCGGCCTCTGTGGAGGAGGCTCGTGAAGGATGCTACTGGGCAGTTGGAGGCAGTCGCCCTCCAACAACAACGGAGGGCGGAGGAGCGACGCTCAGAACAACGAGCGGAGCACCGGGTGGCTAAAGCACAGCAGGTTGGCACAGTAGGGGGCACAGGTGGTGCATCAGCCAGTCATCTCAGTCAGTCGACCCGTGGCACCTGGGTCTGCCCCGTGACCTCCTGCCAGCGGGCGTTCGACACTTCACGTGGCCTCAGGGTGCACATAGCCTGGCACAAGCGTCGTGGTGACGTCACCGCCACTTAGTGGCGAATGGCGGTTGTTGTTGTTGTTGTGTCTTCATAATAAAGGTTTTTGGGCTAGATCGCGTTATTTATAAATGTGTCGTAACCCTCCACCACCCGAACACGGCCAATCAGCAAAAAAAGTGTCACGTTGACAAAAGACAAAAATAGTTCACTACTTTAGCCCACCGGTGTGTTGAAGAGTGAATCCACAACATTTACAGTTTGAGTTGTACGACGTTTCGCTGGTAAATACATCCAGCATCGTCGGGTAAGTCGCCAGAATGGTAAAGCCCTCTCTTGCTCCCGGTTTTATATAGAGCAGCAGGGTGACGTCATCACTTAAGTCATATCATGTGGATTCACTCTTCAACACACCGGTGGGCTAAAGTAGTGAACTATTTGTGTCTTTTGTCAACGTGACACTTTTTTTGCTGATTGGCCGTGTCGGGTGGTGGAGGGTTACGACACATTTATAAATAAACGCGATCTAACCCAAACACACCTTTATTATGAATAATATTGGTCGCGAAAGCCTACGTGTTAAACTGTGTGTGTGTGTCTGTGTGTGGTGGGGAGCGGTGGTGCAGCGGTTAGCGCTACGCTGCCCTACGAACCCGGCGACCCGGAGTTCGAATTCCCGCTCACGGCCAATACCAGCAGTGACGATTATCTGAACCGGTCCCGGGTCCTCCCCTAGGTCGACTCAGCCTCAAATGAGTACCTGGTGCGGTGCGTAGTAAACATCGCCACTAGGGAGACAAAGGCGGTCGGGCGTGGTGCTGGCCACCCACCCCCTCGTGTACCGTTCCGGCCTTCATAGGTGCTCGCTAACAGCACTTGCCCCTACAGTCTGTAGGCTATATGGGGGATCTTTGTCTTTGTGTGTGGTGGCGAGCGGCGGTGGTGCAGCGGTTAGCGCTACGCTGCTGCGCTACGAACCCGTCGGAGACCCCCCAATTTACGTTCCCATCCTCGGCCACGAACGCCCGCTAAACGAAGTCCTGAAGCGGTCCTGGGCCTACCCCAAGGATCGCCGCAGCCTCAAAACGAGTGTGTCCGCGTCTGCATGTCAAACTCCCAGCCCCCGGGGAGCCAAAGGCGGCCGGGCGTGGTGCTGGCCAACCACCGCCTCTCTTTGCGCCACGGTGCCGGTAGCCTTCATGATGCTGCTGCCGCTACTCACCACCAGCAGCAGCCAGCACTCGCACCGACAGGCCGTTAAGAGGCTACACGGGGGGGGAGATGTTTTGTTTTGCCCTTTTTGGGTGCGTAAGGGCGTAGCCGCTCTGCGCAATGCGCATGCGGACTCCTCCGCCTCCACGCCTAGGTCGACTCGACCCAAAGCGGGTTCCCGATGGCACGGAGTGTGCAATGGTGGCGGTGATGGCGGTGGCGGTGATGGCGGTGGCGATGGTGGTGGTGGTGGTGGTGATTGGTGGCCTCGTGTGTTTCAGCGGACCGATCAGATGGGAGAGGATTGTGAGTGACTCAAGGTAACCGGCTCCTCGGAGTCGACAACATCATCATCATCATCATCAATAACATAAGCGTCATCGGTAACATCATCATCATCGTCGTCAATAATTGCGGTCGGTAACATCATCCTCGGTTGCATTGCCACCGCCATAAGTGAAATCACTATCGTCAGCAGTAGCGTCATCGTCATCATCATCATCATCAACATCAGTCGCATCAACATCACCCCCAGGAGCATCGTCAGCGGTGGCATCATCGTTACCATATCCTCTGGTTCTTTCGGTAACGTCACCGTTGCCATCAGCCACCTCAGCGGTAGCAACGGCACCCCAAAGCGATAGCTCCTGCGAGCCACGTGCCTCCCAAGCTCTCAGCCTCCTTCAATCCTCCCCCCCCCCCCACACACCCCCTGCTCCTCAAGTGCAGCCGGATCAACATCGGACCCGGTCCAGTGTCGCCGATTCAATCCTCTCGCTCATCAAGTGCACCTTAGTCTCGAGATCCACGTTGCCACGGGCTTGTGCAGTGCAGCCTTGCTCAATGTTGGACGTGTTTATTGAGACCACCTCCGTGATAGCCTTATAACCTGTTCAGCGTCTTCAATACTGGACGTCTGCAAGTGGTGCAGCCTTCTTCAAGTCTGGAAGTCTGCGTTGAGACCTCCTCACTGATGCCATTAAAATCCGTAGCTTCTTCAATGCAGCCTTATTAAAGTGTGGACGTCTGTGTTGAAACCACCTCAATATTAGCCTCGTAATCTCTTCAATACAGTGCATCCTTCTTCAAAATTGAACTTTTCTGTTGAGACCTCGACATTAGCAAGATCATCTCTGGTTTCTTCAATACTGGACGTCTGTGTTGGGACCTCAATGACAGCCTTACAATATCTAACTTCTTCAATACTGGGCGTCCACAGTGCAGCCTTCTTCAATGTTTGATCTCAGTGTCGATACCTCCTCAATGACAGCCTTACAATCTCTAGCTTATTCAATACTGGACTTCTACAGTGCAGCTTTCTTAAAGTCTGGGCTTTCTGAAGTGTTGAGAACCCTTCAACAATGTTTTGAGTTCTGAAGTGTAGCAGATCTTCAGCGTTGGATCTTGAGTTGAGACCACCTCAACGTTTTTGCCTCGCCATCTCTGGCAACGCACGCAGACGCGCTCGCTCACAGACACACTCACACAGAGACGCGCACACAGACTGGTGCGCCGTTAGAGTGGGCTGACATCGTGACATCTAGCCCAATATTGGTCCCTCCAAGCACGGCAGGCAGGGTCTTCAACACTGGGACTTCACGGACCACACGCCAACTCGGGGGCTGTCTGTCGGCCCCCTTTGCTGTCGGATTCGCATAACGGCTGAGAGAAGCTGCCACCAACCTTTTGGGCATCCTAACGGCAACATACAACAACGACAAGAACAACAAAAATCAACAAAAATCAACACACACCGGCTTTGACGCGCCTGAGCTGAGTCTCCCCGCGCCTCTCCACAGGTACCGTTGCTTCTCGGAATGTTGGACGGTTTGAGTCGACGGTTCTGAACAAGATACCTGGACGTCTCTCTGTGGGACTGTATCGCGACCTCCACCTCCTCCACCTCGTCCTTCTCCTCCTCCTCCTCCTCCTCCAACGTCTGCTCCACCTCCTCCACCGCTTCTCTTCCTCCACGTCCGCCCTCCTCCGTATTCAATACTCTTTGATTCCAAAGCTTTGAAACATGTCCAGCGTTGGACTGCCCTTCAAGCTAACACAATAATAGTACCGTCTGCAATATTACTGACTTTCCGGAGTTGAGAGATTCTTCCACCATCCGTACTACCAACGGCCACCATTCACCACGAAAGTCACTAAGTGAGGTCAACCACGGCGTCTGTGCCAGGCCAGGTGCACTCTGAGGCCATCACCACCACTGTAGCCACCACCACCATCATTGCTATCATCACCACCATTACCACCACCATTGCAATCACCTTAGGCAGTAACATCACCGCTATTATTGCTATTACCACCACCACCACCACCACCAACACCACCACCACCTTTACCACCACCACCACCACCACCAACACCACCACCACCTTTACCACCACCACCACCACTACCACCACCACCACCACCACTACCGCCACCACCACCGCCACCATGAACTGCCCGAACCAACCATCTTCCACCTCCTCAACCTCGCCCTCATCCAACAACAACAACAACGACAACACCGCCACGACCTCTCCACCTCCTCCTCCTCCTCCTCCATCATCATCATCATCACCGCCACCGCCGCCGCTACAACCTGATCCTCCTGCTCCTGCATCATCGTCGTCACCACCTCCCTCTGCTCCGTCATCCCCTCGCGTGGCCACCACCACCACCACCGCCTCCACCGCCACCACCACCACCGCCACCACCACCGCCAGCATCATCATCAGCAGCAGCAGCATCATCAGCAGCAGCAGCAGCAGCAGCCCGGCGGATCGCGACGCCCGCATCCGCGAGCTGGAGTCGGCGCTGGCCGAGCGCGATGCCGAGATCGACGCCCTCCGCCGGCGCCTCCACAAGTGCCAGTCGGTGCTGCCGGACGCGGGCATCCTGGGGCCCACGTGCCCCAGGACCCGCCGGGCGCAGGGCATCTCGGCCGAGCCCCTGGGGGTCTGCGGAGGAAGGGGCGGAAGCGGAGGCGGAGGTGGAGGCGGTGGAGGCGGAGGTGGAGGCGGCGGAGGCGGTGGAGGCGGTGGAGGCGGTGGAGGCGGTGGAGGCGCCGCCGGCACCACCGCCAGGGAGCTGTGGCGCCAGATCGGGGAGCAGGAGGCGGTGGGGAAGTACGAGAAGAGCGACCGGTGAGTTCGGTGTCCGCGTGCGAGTGTCCACGTGGCCGTGTGTCCACGTGCGAGTGTCCACGTGCGTGTGTCCACGTGCGAGTGTCCACGTGCGTGTGTCCACGTGCGTGTGTCCACGTGCGAGTGTCCACGTGCGTGTGTCCACGTGCGTGTGTCCACGTGCGAGTCCACGTGGCCGGGTCCACGTGCGTGTCCCCACGTGCGTGTGTCCACGTGGCCGGGTCCACGTGCGTGTCCCCACGTGCGAGTCCACGTGGCCGTGTCCACGTGCGTGTGTCCACGTGGCCGGGTCCACGTGCGTGTGTCCACGTGCGTGTCCACGTGCGAGTCCCCGTGGCCGTGTCCACGTGCGTGTCCCCACATGCGAGTGTCCACGTGGCCGGGTCCACGTGCGTGTGTCCACGTGCGTGTGTCCACGTGGCCGTGTCCACGTGCGTGTGTCCACGTGCGTGTGTCCACGTGGCCGGGTCCACGTGCGAGTGTCCACGCGCGAGTCCACGTGGCCGTGTCCACGTGCGTGTGTCCATGTGGCCGGGTCCACGTGCGAGTCCACGTGGCCGTGTCCACGTGCGAGTGTCCACGTGCGTGTCCACGCGCGAGTCCACGTGGCCGTGTCCACGTGCGTGCGTGTGTCCACGTGGCCGTGTCCACGTGCGTGTGTCCACGTGGGCGGGTCCACGTGCGAGTGTCCCACGTGGCCGTGTCCGTGTCCACGTGGCCGTGTCCAAGGTAACCACAACGCGTGTCCAAGTGCACGTGTCGGTACGTGTGCATGACTCGGTCAGACCAAAAAAACACGCCGCTTTTCTTGTTCACGTGAAGTATCCGTTTGTGTCATTACACCTCCTTTTGCCAGTGCCAAAATGTAATGATAATAATAATAATAGGGGTGGTTTTCCCCCTTTGTTCTGGCAATAAAACTGAAACCTTTTTTGTTTACGAGGATTCATGTTTACTGCATTAACCACAATACCTGCAGTCAAAATGCAAACAAAAAACACATACTATGATAATATTTGATGATGCATTGTCCTTGAAACTGATTGGTCCACACCAAGGGACGGCTTTCTTTTGAGCCTCGACCCAATTGGTGCTCGACCAGATGACGCCAAAAGGCGTTTACACAGCTCAAAGACAATGCCGCTATCAAAGTAATGAGGGCTCGGGGTGAGCATCTACATCATCATTAGTCCTCTAATGATGTAGACCTCTCATGATGTAGATGCTCACCCCGAGCCCTCATTACTTTGCTAGCGGCATTGTCTTTGAGCTGTGTAAACGCCTTTTGGCGTCCTCTGGTCGAGCACCAATTGGTGGTCGAGGCTCAAAAGAAAGCCGTCCCTTGGTGTGGACCAATCAGATTCAAGGACAATGCCACCATCATATTATCATAGTGTGTAATTTGTGTTTTGCATTTTGACTGCAGGTATTGTGGTTAATGCAGTAACGTGAATCCTTCGTTAAAAAGGTTTCAGTTTTGTTGCTAGAACAAAGGGAACCTCCGCCCCTTATTATGATCCGTTTGTGATTGAGGCTTTTCCTGCACCCTGTGCCGACCAAACTCCTTGGCGTCTCGTCCTTGCCTCCCGCCACGATTTTGCACTCAGTTTGGGTCTTGGTTTTTCTGACTCCGATTCAAGTGACTTTGGTGTGACTGCTTCGTGTCGAGTTTTGCGTCACTGCTTAGTCACGGCAGTATAACTTGGAGCCCACTTGCAATCCTTGTGCTTAACTTCCACAGTGGAGGTTGTTGTTGTTGGGCTTTTTTTGCGTGCGGGTTGGATGGCAGTAAGCGATGATGGCAATAATCATTTAGTAAGAATGGGTTTTTACCTTTTTTGGGGCAATAAAACAGGTGGTGTTAAGATGTCCCAACACCACATCGTCGCAAGGAATCAAGTTCGCATTAACAAAAACACAAGGTACTTGTGGTGAACATGCAAGCAAAAACCTGCTCTGATAATATGTGGGCATTGTCGTTGGAACTTATTGGTCTACACCAGAGATAGCAGTCTTATTTAGGGGCCTGGTCTCACCACAAGTGTCAGACCAGAGACGGCTTTCTCTGTGGCCTGGTCTCACCACCAGTGTCAGACCAGAGACGGCTTTCTCTATGGCCTGGTCTCACCACCAGTGTTAGACCAGAGACGGCTTTATCTATGGCCTGGTATCACCACCAGTGTCAGACCAGAGACGGCTTTCTCTGTGGTCTAGTATCACTATCAGTGTTAGACCAGAGACGGCTTCCTCTATGGTCTAGTATCACTATCAGTGTCAGACCAGAGACGGCTTTCTCTGTGGCCTGGTCTCACCACCAGTGTCAGACCAGAGACGGCTTTCTCTATGGCCTGGTCTCACCACCAGTGTCAGACCAGAGAAGGCTTTCTCTATGGCCTAGTCTCACTATCAGTGTTAGACCAGAGACGGCTTCCTCTATGGCCTGGTCTCACCACCAGTGTCAGACCAGAGACGGCTTTCTCTGTGGTCTGGTCTCACCACCAGTGTCAGACCAGAGACGGCTTTCTCTATAGCCTGGTCTCACCACCAGTGTCAGACCAGAGACGGCTTTCTCTATGGTTTAGTATCACTATCAGTGTTAGACCAGAGACGGCTTCCTCTGTGGCCTGGTCTCACCACCAGTGTTAGACCAGAGACGGCTTCCTCTATGGCCTGGTATCACTATCAGTGTCAGACCAGAGACGGCTTCCTCTATGGCCTGGTCTCACTACCAGTGTTAGACCAGAGACGGCTTCCTCAATGGCCTGGTCTCACCACCAGTGTTAGACCAGAGACGGCTTCCTCTATGGCCTGGACTCACCACCAGTGTCAGACCAGAGACGGCTTCCTCTATGGTCTAGTATCACTATCAGTGTTAGACCAGAGACGGCTTCCTCTATGGTCTGGTCTCACCACCAGTGTTAGACCAGAGACGGCTTTCTCTGTGGCCTGGTCTCACCACCAGTGTTAGACCAGAGACGGCTTCCTCTATGGCCTGGTCTCACCACCAGTGTTAGACCAGAGACGGCTTCCTCTATGGCCTGGTCTCACCACCAGTGTCAGACCAGAGACGGCTTTCTCTATGGCCTGGACTCACCACCAGTGTCAGACCAGAGACGGCTTCCTCTATGGCCTGGTCTCACCACCAGTGTCAGACCAGAGACGGCTTCCTCTATGGCCTGGTCTCACCACCAGTGTCAGACCAGAGACGGCTTTCTCTGTGGTCTAGTATCACTATCAGTGTTAGACCAGAGACGGCTTTCTCTATGGCCTGGTCTCACTACCAGTGTCAGACCAGAGACGGCTTCCTCTATGGCCTGGTCTCACCACCAGTGTCAGACCAGAGACGGCTTCCTCTATGGCCTGGTCTCACCACCAGTGTCAGACCAGAGACGGCTTCCTCTGTGGCCTGGTCTCACCACCAGTGTCAGACCAGAGACGGCTTCCTCTATGGCCTGGACTCACTACCAGTGTTAGACCAGAGACGGCTTCCTCTATGGCCTGGTCTCACCACCAGTGTCAGACCAGAGACGGCTTCCTCTATGGCCTGGACTCACTACCAGTGTTAGACCAGAGACGGCTTTCTCTATAGCCTGGTCTCACCACCAGTGTTAGACCAGAGACGGCTTTCTCTATGGTCTGGACTCACCACCAGTGTCAGACCAGAGACGGCTTTCTCTGTGGCCTGGTCTCACCACCAGGGTTAGACCAGAGACGGTTTTCTCTATAGCCTGGTCTCACCACCAGTGTCATACCAGAGACGGCTTCCTCTATGGCCTGGTCTCACCATCAGTGTTAGACCAGAGACGGCTTTCTCTATGGCCTGGTCTCACTACCAGTGTCAGACTATAGACGGCTTTCTCTGTGGCCTGGTCTCACTACCAGTGTTAGACCAGAGACGGCTTCCTCTGTGGCCTGGTCTCACCACCAGTGTCAGACCAGAGACGGCTTCCTCTATGGCCTGGTCTCACCACCAGTGTCAGACCAGAGACGGCTTCCTCTATGGTCTAGTATCACTATCAGTGTCAGACCAGAGACGGCTTCCTCTATGGCCTGGTCTCACCACCAGTGTCAGACCAGAGACGGCTTCCTCTATGGCCTGGTCTCACCACCAGTGTCAGACCAGAGACGGCTTTCTCTGTGGGCTGGTCTCACCACCAGTGTCAGACCAGAGACGGCTTTCTCTATGGCCTGGTCTCACCACCAGTGTCAGACCAGAGACGGCTTCCTCTGTGGCCTGGACTCACCACCAGTGTCAGACCAGAGACGGCTTTCTCTATGGTCTAGTATCACTATCAGTGTCAGACCAGAGACGGCTTTCTCTATGGCCTGGTATCACTATCAGTGTTAGACCAGAGACGGCTTTCTCTATGGCCTGGTCTCACCACCAGTGTCAGACCAGAGACGGCTTTCTCTGTGGTCTAGTATCACTATCAGTGTCAGACCAGAGACGGCTTTCTCTATGGTCTAGTATCACTATCAGTGTCAGACCAGAGACGGCTTCCTCTATGGCCTGGTCTCACCATCAGTGTTAGACCAGAGACGGCTTCCTCTATGGCCTGGTCTCACCACCAGTGTTAGACCAGAGACGGCTTCCTCTATGGCCTGGTCTCACCACCAGTGTCAGACCAGGGACGGGTTTCTCTATGGTCTGGACTCACCACCAGTGTCAGACCAGAGACGGCTTTCTCTGTGGTCTAGTATCACTATCAGTGTTAGACCAGAGACGGCTTTCTCTGTGGCCTGGACTCACCACCAGTGTTAGACCAGAGACGGCTTCCTCTATGGCCTGGTCTCACCACCAGTGTTAGACCAGAGACGGCTTTATCTATGGTCTAGTATCACTATCAGTGTTAGACCAGAGACGGCTTCCTCTATGGCCTGGTCTCACTATCAGTGTTAGACCAGAGACGGCTTTCTCTATGGCCTGGTCTCACCACCAGTGTCAGACCAGAGACGGCTTTCTCTATAGCCTGGTCTCACCACCAGTGTCAGACCAGAGACGGCTTCCTCTATGGCCTGGTCTCACCACCAGTGTCAGACCAGAGACGGCTTTCTCTATAGCCTGGTCTCACCACCAGTGTTAGACCAGAGACGGCTTTATCTATGGTCTAGTATCACTATCAGTGTTAGACCAGAGACGGCTTTCTCTATGGCGTGGTCTCACCATCTTGGATTGCGAAGCATAATTCGTTTCGGAAACGTGTTTGTAATCCAAATGCACTCGTATATCAAAGCACTCGTATATCAGCTGTGTGATCACGTGACGCTCGGCAGTACAAAAACGTGCTCACGTACTACTGCTCGTATTGCAAGACCCCTCGCTCGCTCATCAAATTAATATTTATTTACAAATTTTGCTCGTTCCTGCAAAACACTCGCAAGACCAAGTTTCTCGCGATCCAAGGTTTTACTGTCTTCATAGCTCGGGGGGGTGGGAGGGGGGTGATCAGCTACAACATGGGACCTTTTTTTCCCAGTTATCAAAGTATGACAAAGAAAGAATGGGTTTTACCCTTTCTGGCAATAAAACAGACGGAATTTTTACATTTTTTGTTGTTGTTTGAACATCTTAAAGCCTTGGCTTATTTTCACACCCGTAACAATGCCGCGCTGACTTCTCACGCCGCCTCGCGCTGATGCCTCGAGGCGCCCTTTGCAAATTTGCAAAAGGCGAATGCGGATAAGGGGAAAGGCCAAGCGAGACGGACGAAGCTCCGTAGAACAAGACTGACTTCAGATGATGTGCTTCAAGACGGGGACTCGCAAGTGTCCAACACTGTCGGATAACACAATTTAAAAAAGAGTCGTCGTGTTGATACTTACGTGGCCCCCGGTGATGGGGGGGGGGGGGCTGGTGGGGCGGGGCTGGGGGGGGGTGTACATACTCGCGGAATCTCGGGTTCCAGTTATGGAGACGTCACGAGGGAAAGTACAGAGAGGCAGGGCGAGCGGGAGAGAGACGCAGCACTTGACGTTAAAAGAATTATAATAATAATATTACAAATCTCCTTGGGTCTTTCGGTAAAGTCACCACCACGTAGAATGGAAAGAAAATAATACAAATTAAACATAATAAAATATTTTTTTCTTCTATGTTTTATTTTAAAATATTTTTTTTTATTTTATCGTTTCATTTTTATTATTTTATTGTTTCCCTTCTTCTACGTGGTGGTGGTGGTGACTTTACCGAAAGAACCAACAAGATGAATCCCTGCGGTCACGAAAGCTTTACATCGAAATATTACAAATATTGCACAGAAAACATAGGGGGAACATAGACATGGAGTAGGGAGAGAGGGGGTAGAGAGAGAGAGAAAGGTGGAGGGGGGGGGGTAGATAGAGGGGGTAGAGAGAGAGAGAGAGGTGGAGGGGTAGAGAGAGGGGGTAGAGAGAGAGAGGTGGAGGGGTAGAGAGAGGGGGTAGAGAGAGAGAGAGGTGGAGTGGGGTAGATAGAGGGGGTAGAGAGAGAGAGAGGTGGAGGGGTAGAGAGAGGGGGTAGAGAGAGAGGGGGAAGGAGTAAGGAGAACAGAGCGTGAAATCTTTTTGTGAAATTCTTCATTCATAAAAGGTGGAGTGGGTGGGGGGTTGTTTACATAAAGCAAAGCATTACAAAAAAAACCCGAAATTATGAACGGAGCAAAGTGCCGACTACACCGATCATCTTTCTTGTTTCCTCTGATCGTAAAAAAAAACACAGAGAGCGAGAGAGAGAGTGAGGGAACGCCCAGGGAGAGGAGTATGAGCGGTGACGTCGCCGGATGAGATGGGGCTTCATGGTGGGATTTGATGTGGGGCTTCATGGTAGGATTTGAGGTGGGGCTTCATGGTGGGATTTAGAGTGGGGCTTCACGGTGGGATTTGAGGTGGGGCTTCATGGTGGGATTTGAGGTGGGGCTTCACGGTGGGATTTGAGGTGGGGCTTCATGGTGGGATTTGGGGTGGGGCTTCATGGTGGGATTTGAGGTGGGGCTTCATGGTGGGATTTGAGGTGGGGCTTCATGGAGGGATTTGAGGTGGGGCTTCATGGTGGGATTTGACGTGGGGCTTCATGGTGGGATTTGAGGTGGGGCTTCACGGTGGGATTTGAGGTGGGGCTTCACGGTGGGATTTGAGGTGGGGCTTCATGGTGGGATTTGAGGTGGGGCTTCATGGTGGGATTTGACGTGGGGCTTCATGGTGGGATTTGAAGTGGGGCTTCATGGTGGGATTTTAGGTGGGGCTTCATGGTGGGATTTGAGGTGGGGCTTCATGGTGGGATTTGAGGTGGGGCTTCATGGTGGGATTTGAGGTGGGGCTTCATGGTGGGATTTGACGTGGGGCTTCATGGTGGGATTTGAGGTGGGGCTTCATGGTGGGATTTGAGGTGGGGCTTCATGGTGGGATTTGAGGTGTGGCTTCATGGTGGGATTTGAGGTGGGGCTTCATGGTGGGATTTGAGGTGGGGCTTCATGGTGGGATTTTAGGTGGGGCTTCATGGTGGGATTTGAGGTGGGGCTTCACGGTGGGATTTGAGGTGGGGCTTCATGGTGGGATTTGAGGTGTGGCTTCACGGTGGGATTTGAAGTGGGGCTTCATGGTGGGATTTGAGGTGGGGCTTCATGGTGGGATTTGAGGTGGGGCTTCATGGTGGGATTTGAGGTGGGGCTTCATGGTGGGATTTGAGGTGGGCCTTCATGCTGGGATTTGAGGTGTGGCTTCACGGTGGGATTTGAAGTGGGGCTTCATGGTGGGATTTGAGGTGGGGCTTCATGGTGGGATTTGAGGTGGGGCTTCATGGTGGGATTTGAGGTGGGGCTTCACGGTGGGATTTTAGGTGGGGCTTCATGGTGGGATTTGAGGTGGGGCTTCATGGTGGGATTTGAGGTGGGGCTTCATGGTGGGATTTGAGGTAGGGCTTCATGGTGGGATTTGAGGTGGGGCTTCATGGTGGGATTTGAGATGGGGCTTCACGGTGGGATTTGGAGTGGGGCTTCATGGTGGGATTTGAGGTGTGGCTTCATGGTGGAATTTAGAGTGGGGCTTCATGGTGGGATTTGAGGTGGGGCTTCATGGTGGGATTTTGGAGTGGGGCTTCATGCTGGGATTTGAGGTGGGGCTTCATGCTGGGATTTGAGGTGGGGCTTCATGGTGGGATTTGAGGTGGGGCTTCATGGTGGGATTTGAAGTGGGGCTTCATGGTGGGATTTGAGGTGGGGCTTCATGGTGGGATTTGAGGTGGGGCTTCATGGTAGGATTTGAGGTGGGGCTTCATGGAGGGATTTGAGGTGGGGCTTCACGGTGGGATTTGAGGTGGGGCTTCATGGTGGGATTTGAGGTGGGGCTTCATGCTGGGATTTGAGGTGGGGCTTCATGGTGGGATTTAGAGTGGGGCTTCATGGTGGGATTTGAGGTGGGGCTTCATGCTGGGATTTGAGGTGGGGCTTCATGGTGGGATTTGAGGTGGGGCTTCATGGTGGGATTTTAGGTGGGGCTTCATGGTGGGATTTGAGGTGGGGCTTCATGGTGGGATTTGAGGTGTGGCTTCATGGTGGGATTTAGAGTGGGGCTTCACGGTGGAATTTGAGGTGTGGCTTCATGGTGGGATTTAGAGTGGGGCTTCATGGTAGGATTTGAGGTGGGGCTTCATGGTGGGATTTGAGGTGGGGCTTCATGGTGGGATTTGAGGTGGGGCTTCATGGTGGGATTTGACGTGGGGCTTCATGGTGGGATTTGAGGTGGGGCTTCATGGTGGGATTTGACGTGGGGCTTCATGGTGGGATTTGAGGTGGGGCTTCACGGTGGGATTTGAGGTGGGGCTTCATGCTGGGATTTGAGGTGGGGCTTCACGGTGGGATTTGAGATGGGGCTTCACGGTGGGATTTGAGGTGGGGCTTCATGGTGGGATTTGGAGTGGGGCTTCATGGTGGGATTTGAGGTGGGGCTTCATGGTGGGATTTGAGGTGGGGCTTCATGCTGGGATTTGAGGTGGGGCTTCACGGTGGGATTTGAGATGGGGCTTCATGGTGGGATTTGAGGTGGGGCTTCACGGTGGGATTTGAGGTGGGGCTTCACGGTGGGATTTGAGGTGGGGCTTCATGCTGGGATTTGAGTTGGGGGGCTTCACGGTGGGATTTGGAGTGCGGCGGTCGCACGTGGCACGTGGCGTCTGAACCTTTGTCTGGTGGCCTCATCGCAGACGTTCAAACGTCGCGTCGCCGGTAAACCCGCCGCCAACAAAGACACGACCTGTGACAGACCATCGGGGGGCGAATGCTGTTTGCGAGTTTTTTTTTTGGGGAGTCTGCGTCTCTCTCTCTCTCTTTCTCTCTCTCTCTCTCCATCATCATCATCGTCGTCGTCGTCACCACGGTCGGCTAGCAGATGTTAACTACCTCGCCCGGTGTGCAGGAGGTCGTGCTGAGTGTGTGTACTGAGATCCCCCGTGTAGCCTATACCAGGCTGTAGGGGGCGAGTGCCTGTTAGTGTTGAGTAGCACACGAGTGGGTGGGTGGGTGGGTTGGCCAGCACCACGCCCGCCCGACCGCCTTTGTCTCCCCCAGTGGCGATGTTTACTGCACTCATTTGAGTACTGAGGCGCGACCTAGGGGTAGCCCAGGACCGGTCCAGATAATCGCCACTGGTGTTGGCGGCGGGTTGCCGGGTTCGTAGCGCAGCTGATCAGTAATGGGGGTCTGTTTGTGTCCCACGTGAACACAGCAACACGTGGCCTCGATTAAATTGACGAGTTCGGCGCTCACAACCGGGTTGTTGTGTTGCGTCTGTGTGTGCTTGGAGTAGTTAAACCCACAACATTTACAATTCGAGCCGCTGTGTGAAGTTTCCATAACGGTGCCCTTCCTTGTCACAGACCGATTCGGACTTAATTAGTCACCCCGTGCCCTTTGAATCTCAAAGTTTCATCTGACAAAGGGAGATTTTTTTTGTGTTGCTGTTGCCCGTGTCGAAACGGCCGTACGCCGTATGGACCTGAACTGCAAATTTCCCTGTACCAGAATACGGGGTAAACCGTATGGGTTGACAGGTATGGTACAGTAGTGTAGCGTTTAAGAGTGTAGCGTTCAGTCACGTAGCGTTTAGCGGTGTAGTGCATACCTATCAACCCCCTATTAGTGCCTACCTTAGTACAGACCAATTCAGACCTTATTGGTCACCCCGTGCCCTTTGAATCTCAAAGTTTCATCTGACAGAGGGATAATTATTTTGTTGTTGTTGCCCGTATCGAAACGGCTGTACGCCGTATGGACCTAAAAACCAAATTTCCCTGTACCAGAATACGGGGTAAACCGTATGGGTTGACACGGTATGAGTTTTCGCCGGTAATGACAACAACCAGTAGCCTCATTAGGCAACAGCCACAGACTTGTGGAGAAATCCTCCTCCTCCTCTTCCTCTTCCTCCTCCTCCTCCTCCTGTTTCCATCTGGAGTACCCACGAGCTGGGATACAAAGCGATGTCGCCACCTGTGAGCCAATAAGGTTGCGAAATGCCTACGTGCTAGCAACGTTTTAGCGTTGGCTTTCGCGGTGATGCCACTGATGATGCCACTGATGATGATGATGATGGCACGAAGTGCACGTGTTTAATCTGGGTAGCGACGATGTCGATTTGAGGAGGTGCAGTGATTATTCTTCTGTCGCCTCCATCCCTGCTTCCCTCTATCAGTCTTGTCTCTCCGTACGTCCCTCCATCGCTACCTCCATCTGTCTGTCGCTCCGTGTGTCCATCCCTCCGTCCAACCGTTTGTCCCTCCGTCCATACCTCCGTCCCTCCATCCGTGCCTCCGTCCGTCCCTTCCTCTGTCCCACTGACTTGTCCCTCCGACACCCACCCTCGCCATTCCTCCACCCGCGTGTCCCCTCTCTCTTCGTCCGTCCATCCTTTCGCGATGGGGAGCAACCCGGGATCTCGCGTGGCGTACCTGCAAACTGTTTGTGGACGTCGCTGATAAACCGCCCCATGCAAGTGTCTCCGTAATTGCTCACTAGAGTATAAAAATAGTTTTTGGCTTTGCTGTTGGTGGTGAGCGTCTGGGTGCTGAGGATCACTCCTGAGTAGCGCCCCCGGGGGTGAGGGCGATCGGAGTGAGCGGGTTCGGGGAAATTCTTTCCCGGAAGTTCCACCCCCGCGAGATCTTCGGATCTTTTTAAGAGGGGGACTCTTTTTTTTCCCTTTTCCCGGTAAGCCATCCGCTGCACGTGAAGCCATTCACTATAAACGAGTTAATATATTTTTTTATTTTTTTTTTATTTATCAGCTGTAAGGCTACAACTGAGTGGACATTTACAGGAGCAGACAAATGTTCGAAACGCGGCGTTTCTCGAGACGCTTCAGACACCCACGAAGACCCAGGGACTAAAACAAAACGATTCCATTTTAAACAGCTGTGAAAGCTGCAACTTAGCCTACATTAAGCAACCATTGGAAAGATGCTCTAAATCGAACCAAACATTGAACTAATTTTCAACGGCACGGTACATTTATTCAAG
Organism: Petromyzon marinus; assembly: GCF_048934315.1. Classification (NCBI taxonomy): domain Eukaryota; kingdom Metazoa; phylum Chordata; class Hyperoartia; order Petromyzontiformes; family Petromyzontidae; genus Petromyzon; species Petromyzon marinus. Next base: position 1,367,880 of record NW_027422597.1, read on the forward strand.
CAGTGGCATTCCAAACTTCCAAGGTGGTGTGATGTCATTTTATGCTAATGTGCTAGCTTTCACAGTGGCACGTTTTATGATAATTTCCTTTGTCAAGGCGTTTCCTGTTTTACCCCCACACAGCTTAAAAGGAGGCGAACCTGCCCTTGGCTTTCTTCACTCCAGCGCTGTCCTCTGGACAGTCTGGTCCCTTCGCCTGATGAAGGCCACTTGCGTTGTGGCCGAGACGTCGTGAATTTTTAGCATCTTTATTTGTTGTTGTTTGATTGATTTATTTTACCTACGTGACTTTACCGAATAGAGCCGTTATATGTACAGCTTCTCTTTCAGAAACGACCTCGCAATCACAAATGATCACTACTCAACGACGCAGCTGCTTATCATCATCACCACCACCACCACCATCACCACCATCATCATCACCATCACCATCATCATCACGTGGACGTTCATAACAGCCCTGCCGAACACTCTCCAAATGGCGGATTTGTTCACGCTCACGGAGACGCCCAGGGAGACCCACGGAAACATGTGCAGTGGCATGGTGCTGCCTGCTGGCGAAATAGCTTAAGTGCGGTGTACGGCAACACCAACGTCAGCAGGCGGCGATAGACAGGCCGCATCTCGGTGGGGGTGGGAAAGGTCACAGAGAATTTGTGGGGGGCCCATCGTGGCGAGAATTTTATTGTGTTATTTCATTATTTTATTCTCATTCTACGTGGTGGTGGTGGTGGTGACTTTACCGAAAGAACCGAAGAAGATGAATCCCATGCAGTCACGAAAGCTTCAAATCGAAATGTATTTTTTCGTTATTTTTTTGTTATTTTACCAGGTGTACGGTGACTCCTACTGAGCTGTGTAGCAGCTCTTTCCAGGCAAGCGTTTATCACAAATGACAGCTCAACGAAGTGGCTCATGTCGTCGTAATCGCCACCAGCACGTGGAGATTTATGGCAGGAGCCAAATGCTCTTTGAAGTCGTGAAGTTTATTCTAAATGTGGAGGGTAAAAATCGACACAGTGACCACCACAGGGGAGAGAGAGAGAGAGAGAAAGAGACGCAGACTCCAAATCTACAGCAGCAGCAGCAGCAGGCATCGTCAGGGTCGGGCTCGAATCCACGACTTCCTGCATACCAGGCGAGATAGTCAACATCTCCTAGCCACCGTGATGATGATGAGAGAGAGAGAGAGACGGAAACTCCAAATATACAGCAGCAGCAGGCGTCGTCAGGGTCGGGATCAAACCCACGACCTCCTGCGTACCAGGCGAGGTAGTTAACATCTCCTAGCCACCGTGATGATGATGAGAGAGAGACGCAGACTCCAAATCTACAGCAGCTGGGAATGGTCTGCTAAGCTGCCGTGTAGCTCCTTATGTCAGAAGCGACCTGGCCATCACAAATGATAGGGGCTCAACGGAGTGGCTGATATAATCATCATCAGCATCATCATCACCGCGCGGAAGTTGGTAGCAGGAGCCAGAAACTACGAACGCGTGGATGTTGTTGATTCTAATTGTGGAGGGGGAAACAGACCGGTGGACCCGGAGAACAATCCACGCAGTGACCACCACGGGGATAGAGAGAGAGAGAGAGACGCAGACTCCAAATCTACAGCAGCAGCAACAGCAGGCATGGTCAGGGTCGGGATCGAACCCACGACCTCCTGTATACTAGGCGAGGTAGTCAACATCTCCTAGCCACCGTGATGATGATGATGATGAGAGAGACGCAGACTCCAAAATATACAGCAGCAGCAGCAGGCATCGTCAGGGTCGGGATCAAACCCAGGACCTCCTGCGTACTAGGCGAGGTAGTCAACATCTCCTGGCCACCGTGATGATGATGATGATGATGAGAGAGACGCAGACTCCAAAATATACAGCAGCAGCAGCAGGCATCGTCAGGGTCTGGGATCGAACCCACGACCTCCTGCGTACCAGGCGAGGTTGTCAACATCTCTTAGCCACCAACACCGGTGCCGATCATCTGATCCGGTCTTGGGCCTTCCTTCGGTCGACTCAGCCTCAAACGAGCACCTGGTGCCGTGTGCAGTAAACACATCGCCACCGGGGAGACAAAGGCGGCCAGGCGTGGTGCTGGCCACCCACCGCCTCGCCTGCCACAGTTGCCAGGGTTCTTTTATTTGTGCGTGTTTTTCAAAAAAATGTTTTCTCATATCTACTCAAAGCTGCCTTTATGTACCAGTAGACAATAAAATACAACCACTTGATTGTGTTTTCCAACAACAGTATTTGAAGGGTGTTGTCATTAACAATATATATATTAATTCAATTATTATTTAATAAGTATTGAGATATGCTATAAATATATTCATACTAGCTGTACTACCCCCGGCTTTGCACGGGACTTGGATTCACCACGGCCGGCCGCCTTTGTCTCCCCAGTGGCGATGTTCACACACCACAGCAGTTGCTCGTTTGAGGCTGAGTCGACCTAGGGGAGGCCCAGGAGCGGTTGAAATAATTCGTCACCGGTGGTGGCCGTGAGCGGGAATCGAACTCGGGTCGCCGGGTTCGTAGTGCAGCGTAGCGCTAACCACTACACTACTGCTCCCCCCACACACACAGACACTCATACACACATACACAGACACACACACACAGACAGATACATACACACAGACACACACAGACACACATACACACATACACACATACACAGACACACACACAGACAGATACATACACACAGACACACACAGACACACACACAGACACACACACAGACACACACAGATACACACACACAGACACACACACACATACACACACACATACACACACATATACACACACAGATACACACATACACAGACACACACAGAGACCCACACACAAACACACACACACAGATACACACACACAGACACACACACAGAGACACACACAGACACACACACACAGACACACACACAGACACACACAGACACACACACAGAGACACACACACACACAGACACACACACAGATACACACACACAGACACACACACAGACACAAACACACACAAACACACACACACAAACACACAGATACACACACACAGACACACACACAGACACAAACACACACAAACACACACACACACAAACACACAGATACACACACAGACACACACACAGACATACACACACACAGACAGCGCGCTAACCACTACACTACACCGCGTTACGCTTCCACGTGCGCGGGTCACGTGACAGATTTGACGTCACAGCTCATTTGCCGTGCAAAAAAAATAATGCATTATTGAGCTCCCCCCTCCCCCCTTCCCCAAAAAGTATATTTTAATAATTGTTGCATGGTGTACAGTCTGGAAAGTACCCACACGGTAAATGTCAAATTTGTTGCACGTCGGGAAGTACGCTAAAACATTTTGAACAGACACACACAATCACAGCTTTGCCCTTTAATATTATATATATACATTCATATAAATAGCATACTGGTTCTGAAATTTGGACCACAAACGTCGGAGTGTAGCGGTGCTTCCAAAAGGAAAGCCACCAAAGAAAAGGCTGCAAGAGTCACGTGAGTTATTTTAAGATGAGATAAGAGAGGCAGTTTTTTGCTTCAAAGTGCTCCACCCGTTGTTTCCTCCCACACAACGCTGTCCTCTGGACAGCACGGTCCCTTCACCTGATGAAGGCCGCTTGTGTTGTGGCCGAAAAACGTCGTGATTTTTTTATTGTTTATATTTTTTTTTTACACCACCGCGTGACTTTACCGAATAGAACCAGAGAGCGTGGATCCTTGCAGTCACGAAAGCTTCAAATCTGGAATTGTTCCACTCGTTGCCAACTTCTTTCAAAAACCCTCCGATAGTAATGCTGATGACAACAGCAGGGCTATTGTCAGCTGTGAGTAAGGAACTAGCACGAGGTCACTTTCCAGTAATCTCGTCACTCCCCCAGAGCCATCCTTTGAAGGACGAACCCTCAACAGCTAATGGGGTACAAGAACCAACATCTCCACCCCAGGAGCGGTTGGGCAGTTCACAAGAATCAAATCGGCAACCAAAGCCATTCCTGGTGCTATGAGGTCCGCTGACCCCTGCATTATGGCAAGGCACTTCCAGTGACATTGTTGAGTCAGTGCTTATTGAAAGAGGAGCAGGCCCCCCCTTTCCAAACCCCGCAGTGAAAAATTCCCAGCTTCGGTCCGAGATAGAGCGCTTGGGGGAAAGGCTACGGGTTTCAACAATGGACTTCTGAACTGTAATTTTTGCCAAATTTGGCAGAAATGTTTCCACACAGTGGCTACTGTGTCCGCCCTCATCAGGTCCTGCGCAACTGTTCTGCATGCAAACTGTTCTCCAGCATGCTCGGTGGCTTTAGTCATGGGGCTTTAGTGACCGGAAGCACTCTGAAAGAACAGGCGAAGGCGACACAAGTGCTGAACACAGAGAGATCCACGCGGCGTGTTTGCCTCGCACCAGCGGGCAGAGGGGCAGTGCTCTCGATGCAGATCCCATGGAGAAACTTCAACGGGGAGCGTAAATACCGGAGGGGCGTTCCGAAAAGAGTCGTGGCAGTGATCAGCTTCTTTTTCTGCATTTCGATTCAGCGTGCTGATCTCAAAGGTGCATTGACAAATTTGATACTCCGACCGATGCTTCTTCTGTTGTTTGTGGAGTAACTCATGCAGCCAGCTATGGCTCTAGGATTTGGTGTTACATGTTATTATTTACGTAGTTTATTGTTAAAAAATCGGTCACAGTCCCCGTGATCACTGTTACGTTGCAATTATGGCTTTAATTTTTGGTGATTTCGAAAACATGTTTTGGTTTGGACACGTTTGTTTTGTTATAGTACGGAGTTAGACTGATGGCCTTGATCTAAGTTTTCTTGTAGTTGTTGTTGTTGTACGGAGTTAGACTGATGGCCTTAATCTAAGTTGTCTTGTGGTTGTTGTTGTAGTACGGAGTTAGACTGATGGCCTTAATATAAGTTGTCTTGTGGTTGTTGTTGTTGTACGGAGTTAGACTGATGGCCTTAATCTAAGTTTTCTTGTGGTTGTTGTTGTAGTACGGAGTTAGACTGATGGCCTTAATCTAAGTTGCCTTGTGGTTGTTGTTGTAGTACGGAGTTAGACTGATGGCCTTATTCTAAGTTTTCTTGTGGTTGTTGTTGTAGTACGGAGTTAGACTGATGGCCTTAATCTAAGTTGTCTTGTGGTTGTTGTTGTAGTACGGAGTTAGACTGATGGCCTTAATATAAGTTGTCTTGTGGTTGTTGTTGTTGTACGGAGTTAGACTGATGGCCTTAATCTAAGTTTTCTTGTGGTTGTTGTTGTAGTACGGAGTTAGACTGATGTCCTTAATCTAAGTTTTCTTGTGGTTGTTGTTGTAGTACGGAGTTAGACTGATGGCCTTATTCTAAGGTTGTTGTAGTACGGAGTTAGACTGATGTCCTTAATCTAAGTTGTCTTGTTGTTGTTGTTGTAGTACGGAGTTAGACTGATGGTCTTATTCTAAGGTTGTTGTAGTACGGAGTTAGACTGATGGCCTTAATCTAAGTTTTCTTGTGGTTGTTGTTGTTGTTTGACTTTGCATCCCACTGGGATTTTTTGCACACAGCGTTGGAAGTGTAACGGTGCTTTTTTCAGGAATATTTTGATGTTTTTTTTGCATGGATTTTCTGTTTGCACAGTCAACACACAAAGTCACTTTAAGATGTTTTTCTTGTTCGTGTTTTTTAGTTTTTTTGTTTGTTGTTGTGGTTGCACTCCGATTCAAGAGCCGAATGGCTCACAGGGCTCTATACCAAAATAAATGAAACTGAAATAAAATCAACTGAAACTGGGTGAAAGAGGACTTGCGTTTCGGGGAGACGATGCACGATTTGGTTCAACCCGTAAACGGTAATTTCCTTGCAGACCAGAATTGCTATCACGATTTGACCCATTTTTAGCTGAACATATTAAACAAAATTCGATTTAAAGCTTTCGTGACTGCAATGATTCATCTTCTTTGGTTCTTTCGGTAAAGTCACGTAGACTGAGAATAAAATAAACGTCGTGAGAATATTATTGTGTTATTTTATTTGATCAATTTATTATTTTATTCTCATTCTACGTGGTGACTTTACCGAGCTAATGGGCCCGAAAAAAAAACTCGCCAAACAATAGCAGATGAGATTCGGGACGCCAAACATTGTTTTCAATCATTGTTGACTCCACCCACCCCAGACCCGTCACATGTGGACCAATGGACGTTCAGATTCCGGTTTGTTTAACAGCGGCGGGAATGTGGTGGAGCGATTCCCCCGGGCTTTGAGCCAGCTGAGAGCCACACCGGTAAAGGTTTAGCAGACCGTGCGACTTTGGTGGTGGAGGGACCTTGGGTTGGACCTCTCAAACTGTAGAGGTCAGTCACGTGGCAATGCAAGCAACATGCCAGGAAAATGCAATGGGCCACAGGCCCACCTGGAGCACAAAAACCCCCCCTCTGATAGAGCGCGTGCCTTGCACAGCACACTCACTTGACTTAGTTGGTGTTAACACCTTAGACAAAGTAGCCCAGAGGCTGACGAGTTTAAATTTTTTTAACACGTTGCTGTCATCTTTATTATCACGTAGAATGAGAATGAAATAATAATAAAATAACACGATAAAATTCCCACGACGTTTCGGCCACAACGCAAGCGGCCGTCTTCGGGTGAAAGGAACAGACCTGTCGGGACGACAGAGCTTCAGTGAACGACGTTAAGATTCGTAGCGACTTTCAAGCGTCTTTGGTTCCTTCGGTAAAGTCACGCAGAATGATAATAAAATAATAAAATAAAACAGTGAAATTCGGGACGACAGGTTGTTCCTTTCACCTGAAGAAGGCCTCTTGCGTTGTGGCCGAAACGTCGTGAGAATTTTATTATTTTATTCTCATTCTACGTGGGTGGTGACTTTGCCGAAAAGAGCCAAAGAAGATGAAATCCTTGCAGTCACGAAAGGTTTAAATCGAGACTTTTAAGCTGGTTGGGAGAAGTGAGGCACCTTGCAGACACTGTACACATTCTGCTCTGCATCCACACACTAGATTGGGGAAAGTCTTTCGGAAGACAGACGTCAGACCTGGCATTAAAATCGCTGTCCAGTACTGGGCGGAGTGCTTGGGCAGAGTCACCCAAGGCACTGTGGAGCAATCACACCCACAGAGTGGCCTTAGGTGGTATGTGCAATGATGATGATGATGATGAGAAAAGAGATACTTGATTTGAGGCCGCTGGACTATGTGCTCAATTGGACACCCTTCGAGATGGTGTTCATGGCACATTTATTGGGACGTCACGCTTGACCGGTTCCACGCTACAAAGCATGGGCCTACGGAAAAGTGACGCTGAGATCTCCCGTAGCAGCGCAGCGTTTGGTCTTCGTTGAGAGATTTTGTGGCGGGACAGCGAGACCAGTTCGAGGCTTTTTTGAAAGGGGCAGCCTTACATTGTGACAGGGTGTCTCTCAGTCGTATGAGCACGATCTTCAGCGAAAGACGAAACGCAAAAAAAAATACATTTGCAGACGAGAGCTCGGAGCTAGCTGTGGCACTTGAGTTGGAGGGAGAAGTTCAAGATGGAAACATTTTACGCGGTCGCTGATGAGCTAGTGGCATGCCTTGAACATCGCTTGGACGCTCACAAAAGTCTCTCTGCAGTTCCGTTCGCGTTCAGATCAGGCGTCTGACGGTGATGTCACAGTGGGGAAGGTAAATGCACTGTCAACCAAGTCTAGATTTGAAGCTTGCGTGACTGCAAGGATCCATACTCACTTTGCTCCTATTCGGTAAAGTCACGTAGGTGGTAAAACAAAAAAAATAAAAAATGAATGAAAAACAACAAAAAATCACGACGTCTTGTGTCCGAAACGTCGTGAAATTTTTCGTCGTTTAACTTTCTCATCCAACCCTCAAGTACCTCCGCGTCTAAACTCTGACGGTGAGAAGCGCCCCCGACTGAAATTGTTCGAAGACGTCATCGGTTGTTACCCCGATGTTTTGAACTTTTGTTTTGCCGGTGGCAAAAACTGCCGGGGTGGAGCGGACATTTTCCACCTATTTTTTAATTTTTTTATTATTTAGGCAGAGTGGAACATGAGCTCAATTTTGATTTGAAGCTTTCGTGACCGCAGTAATTCATATTCTCAGCTCGTTCGGCAAAGTCACCACGTTGAAGGGAAACAATAAAATAATAATAATATATAATAAATTTAAAATTATTGTAAAACAATAAAATTATTATTCTTGGCTCTTTCGGTAAAGTCACCACGTTGAAGGGAAACAATAAAATAATAATAATATATAATAAATTTAAAATTATTGTAAAACAATAAAATTATTATTCTTGGCTCTTTCGGTAAAGTCACCACTAGGTAGAAGGGAAACAATAAAATAATAATAAAATATAAAACATTAAAATCATTGTAAAACAATACAATTATTATTCTTGGTTCTTTCGGTAAAGTCACCACTAGGTAGAAGGGAAACAATAAAATAATAAAAATATAAAACATTAAAATTATTGTAAAACAATAAAATTATTATTCTTGGCTCTTTCGGTAAAGTCACCACTAGGTAGAAGGGAAACAATAAAATAATAAAAATATAAAACAATAAAATTATTGTAAAACAATAAAATTATTATTCTTGGTTCTTTCGGTAAAGTCACCACCACGTAGAAGGGAAACAATAAAATAATAAAAATATAAAACAATAAAATTATTGTAAAACAATAAAATTATTATTCTTGGCTCTTTCGGTAAAGTCACCACTAGGTAGAAGGGAAACAATAAAATAATAAAAATATATAAAACAATAAAATTATTGTAAAACAATAAATTTATTATTCTTGGCTCTTTTGGTAAAGTCACCACTAGGTAGAAGGGAAACAATAAAATAATAAAAATATAAACCATTAAAATTATTGTAAAACAATAAAATTATTATTCTTGGTTCTTTCGGCAAAGTCAACACGTTGAAGGGAAACAATAAAAAATAATAATATATATAAAACAATAAAAAAATTCATCTTCTTTGGTTCTTTCGGTAAAGTCACCACGTAGAATGAGAATAAAATAATAAATTGATAAAATAACACAACACAAGCGGCCTTCATCAGGTGAAGGGACGTCCCTTCACCTGATGAAGGCCGCTTGTGTTGTGGCCGAAACGTCGTGAGAATATTATCGTGTTATTTTTATTTTATCAATTTATTATTTTATTCTCATTCTACGTGGTGGTGGTGACTTTACCGAAAGAACCAAAGAAGATGAATCCTTGCAGTCACGAAAGCTTTAAATTGAAATAAAAACAATTCTCACGACGTTTCGACCAGAACACAAACGGCCGTCATCAGGTGTGTCGGTTTGCTCCAGCGCTGTCCTACCAGACAGTCTCGTCCCCTTCGCCTGATGAAGGCCGCTTGTGTTGTGGCCGAAACGTCGCGAGAATTTCATCGCGTTATTGTTATTTTATCAATTTATTATTTTATTCTCATTCTACGTGGTGGTGGTGGTGGTGGTGACTTTACCGAAAAGAACCAAAGAAGATGAATCCTTGCAGTCACGAAAGCTTTAAATCGATAATTTTTTGTCATTGTTTGATATAATATTTTATTATTTATTGTTTCCCTTCAACGTGACTTTGCCGAAAGAGCTAAGCATTAGAACACAAGCTTCTGAGGTCTAGCGCGTTGCCAATCCCCGTCTCAGCTCTTTGCCACTGACGTCAATAGCGCCATACCTTGGTCAGACAGCGAGATTTTGACGATCTGCTGGATGGTTTTTGCGAGGAGTTCAGTTTCGTTTCAGTTCATTTTGGCACAGCCCTGTGAAGTCACCACGTAGTAGGTAAAAAAATAAATAAAACAACAACAAAAATCACGACGTTTCGGCCACAACACAAGCGGCCTTCATCAGGTGAAGGGACCAGGCTGTCCGGAGGACACCTGATGAAGGCCGCACTTGTGCTGTGGTGCGAAACGTCGCGATTTTTTGTTTGTTGTTTTATGTTTTTTTAAGCCACTACGTGACTCTACCGAATAGAACCAAAGAGTACGTGGATCCTTGCAGTGACCAAAGCTTCAAATCCAGGATTGATCGCCTCTGCGGGGAGGGTTTTCACCTGTCCGCTAGAGCTTTCAACAGACAACGCGACAGGAAGTCGCAGCTCATCGAGACGCGCTGACCTTCCTCAAAAGATGCCGTGACCACACAAGCTTAAAGGGAGGCGACCAGCGCTTGGCTGTCTTCACTCCAACGCTGTCCTCTGGACAGCACGGTCCCTTCGCCTGATGAAGGCCGCACTTGTGTTGTGGCCGAAACGCGGTGATTTTTTTTGTTGTTTTATTTTTTTTTAAGCCACTACGTGACTTTACCGAATAGAACCAAAGAGTATGTGGATCCTTGCAGTCACGAAAGCTTTAAAATCGAGAATAGCCCTGTGAGCCATCCGGCTTTTGAATCGGAGTGCAATCACAACCACAACCACAACAACCACGACAACAAAAACACACACACAAAAAATAAAAAAACACGAACAAGAAAAACCATTATGAGATCTCCTTTGCCAGTAACAAGATATAGGAATAGGTTTTACCCTTTTAAAAGGGTAAAACCTATTCCTATATCGTGTTATAGGAATAGGTTTCCCCTTTTAAAAGGGTAAAACCTATTCCTATACCCTTTTAAAAGGGTAAAACCTATTCCTATATCGTGTTATAGGAATAGATTTCCCCTTTTAAAAGGGTAAAACCTATTCCTATACCCTTTTAAAAGGGTAAAACCTATTCCTATATCTTGTTATAGGAATAGGTTTTACCCTTTTAAAAGGGTAAAACCTATTCCTATACCCTTTTAAAAGGGTAAAACCTATTCCTATATCTTGTTATAGGAATAGATTTCCCCTTTTAAAAGGGTAAAACCTATTCCTATACCCTTTTAAAAGGGTAAAACCTATTCCTATATCTTGTTATGGGAATAGGTTTTACCCTTTTAAAAGGGTAAAACCTATTCCTATACCCTTTTAAAAGGGTAAAACCTATTCCTATATCTTGTTATGGGAATAGGTTTTACCCTTTTAAAAGGGTAAAACCTATTCCTATATCGTGTTACTGTCAAAGGAGGTCTCATAATGTAAATGCTCACCCCTAGCCCTCAATAACTCTGATAGTGCGCTGTTTTTGAGTTGTATGCCTTTTGGCGTCTTCTGGTCCAACACCAGTGGAGAGACTAAAGGGCTCTAAGAAAAGCCGTCTCGGGTGTGGACCAATCAAATTCAAGGACAGTGCCAATATTATTATCAGAGTTGTCTCTTTTGTTTTGCATTTTGACTGCTTGTGTTGTGGTTATTGCAAACATGATGCCTTGAATAAAGGTGTCAGTTTTTGTGCCAGTTAAAAGGGTAAAAACCTATTCCTATATCTTACTACTGGCAAAGGAGGTATCATAATGTAAATGCTCACCCCTAGCCCTCAATAACTCTGATAGTGCGCTGCTGTTTTTGAGTTGTACGCCTTTTGGCGTCTTCTGGTCCAACACCAGTGGAGAGACTAAGGGGCTCTAAAGAAAAGCCGTCTCGGGTGTGGACCAATCAAATTCAAGGACGGTGCCAATATTATTATCAGAGTTGTCTTTTTTTGTTTGCATTTTGACTGATTGTGTTGTGGTTATTGCAAAACATGACGCCTTGAATAAAGGTTTCAGTTTTTTGTGCCAGTTAAAAGGGTAAAACCTATTACTATATCTTGCTACTGGCAAAGGACGTCTCATAATGTAAATGCTCATTCTTAGCCCTCAATACTCTGATAGTGCCCTGCTGTTTTTGAGTTGTACGCCTTTTGGCGTCTTCTGGTCCAACACCAGTGGAGAGACTAAGGGGCTCTAAGAAAAGCCGTCTCGGGTGTGGACCAATCAAATTCAAGGACGGTGCCAATATCATTATCAGAGTTGTCTCTTTGTGTTTGCATTTTGACCGCTTGTGTTGTGGTTATTGCAAACATGATCCCCTTGTATAAAGGTGTCAGTTTTTTGTGCCAGTTTGAAAGGGCAATGCCCTATTACTATATCTTGTTACTGGCAAAGGAGGTCTCATAATGTCAATGCTCAATCCCGAGCACCATCAATAACTCTGATAGTGCGCTGCTGTTTTTGAGTTGTACGCCTTTTGGCGTCTTCTGGTCCAACACCAGTGGAGAGACTAAAGGGGCTCTAAGAAAAGCCGTCTCGGGTGTGGACCAATCAAATTCAAGGACGGTGCCAATATCATTATCAGAGTTGTCTCTTTTTGTTTGTTTGCATTTTGACTTCTTGTGTTGTGGTCATTGCAAAACATGATCCCCTTGAATAAAGGTGTCAGTTTTTTCGTGCCAATTTGAAAGGGCAAAATCCTATTTCAAGAAAAAAAAACACATCTTAAAGTGACTGCGTGCGGACTTGTGCAAACAGAAAATCCAGGAAGAAGGCAAGAAGAGTAAGGAAAGAAAGACACCAATATGGGAAAGTGGTGGGGGGGGTGGTGGTGGGGGGGTGGTGGTGGGGGGGTGGTGGTGGTGGGGGTGTGGTGGGGGGTGGGTGTGGTGGGGGGCTCTCAAAGACACGAGGGGCCTCACTGGACCAAGATCCGGCATCTGGTTATCGCTACGCTGCTGCACTTCGGAACCTGGCGACGATTCTCTGGAACCGGTCACTGGGCCATCCCCTAGGTGGACTCAGCCTCAAATGAGTACCTGGTGCGGTGGATAAAAAAACATCGCCAGCACTTGGGGGGGGGGGGCGGAGGGAGAGAGAGACAAAGGCGGCCGGGCGTGGTGGTGCTGGGTAGCCACCCACCCCCCATCGTGTTGCCGTTACCGGCCTTCATAGGTGGTGCTCGCTAACAGCACTTGCCCCTACAGTCTGTTACAGGCTATCTGGGGGTTCTTTGTATGTGTGTGTGTGTGTGTTTCTGTATGCGTGTGCGTGTGTGTGTGTGTGAGCCGGTGTTGGGCCATTTCCTAGGTCGACTCAGCCTCAGTTGAGTACCTGGAGCGGTGTGTAGTAGTGGGGGAAGGGGAGAGACAAAGGCGGCCGGGCGTGGTGCCGGCGACGCCACCTGCAACCTCGTGTAGCCACGGATCCGGTAGCCTTCATAGGGGCGCTGCCCGCTAACAGCACTCGCCCCGAGCAAGCCAGCGAGAGGCTACACGGGGGAGCTTCGCCTTTGTGTTGTGAGTGAGTGAGTGGGTGAGTTGGGTACACGGTGGGCCATCGGGTCACTTGTCCCTGAAGGCGGCTCGGGTCCATCTGTTACAAACCTCCAGCTCGCTCTCTGCGCCGAAGTGGAGGAAGAAGGCTGTTAGCGTCCGTACGGAGTGTCCGTACGGAGTGTCTGTACTGAGTGTGTGTACTGAGTGTCTGTACTGAGTGTCTGTACTGAGTGTCTGTACTGAGTGTGTATTGGGTGTCTATACTAAGTGTCTGTACTGAGTGTGTATTGAGTGGCTGTACTAGTGTCTGCGCTGAGTGTACTGAGTGTGTGTACTGTGTGTGTATTGAGTGTCTGTACTGAGTGTCTGTACTGAGTGTCTGTACTTAGCGTCCGTACTGAGTGTGTGTACTGAATGTGTACTAAGTGTGTGTACTGAGTGTACTGAGTGTCTGTACTGAGTGGCTGTACTGAGTGTGTGTACTGAGTGTCTGTACTGAGTGTGTGTACTGAGTGTGTGTACTGAGTGTGTGTACTGAGTGTACTGAGTGTGTGTACTGAGTGTCTGTACTGAGTGTGTGTACTGAGTGTGTACTGAGTGTCTGTACTGAGTGTGTGTACTGAGTGTGTGTACTGAGTGAGTGTACTGAGTGTGTGTACTGAGTGAGTGTACGGTGTGTACTGAGTGTCTGTACTGAGTGTGTGTACTGAGTGTGTGTGCTGAGTGTCTGTACTGAGAGTGTGTACTGAGTGTGTGTGCTGAGTGTCTGTACTGAGTGTCTGTACTGAGTGTCTGTACTGAGAGTGTGTACTGAGTGTGTGTGCTGAGTGTGTGTGCTGTGTGTGTGTGCTGAGTGTCTGTACTGAGTGTCTGTACTGAGTGTGTGTACTGAGTGTGTGTGCTGAGTGTGTGTACTGAGTGTGTGTACTGAGTGTGTGTACTGAGTGTGTGTGCTGTGTGTGTGTACTGAGTGTGTGTACTGAGTGTGTGTACTGAGTGTACTGAGTGTGTACTGAGTGTGTGTACTGAGTGTCTGTACTGAGTGTGTGTACTGAGTGTGTACTGAGTGTGTGTACTGAGTGTGTGTACTGAGTGTGTGTACTGAGTGTGTGTGCTGTGTGTGTGTACTGAGTGTGTGTACTGCGTGTCTGTACTGAGTGTGTGTACTGAGTGTGTACTGAGTGTGTACTGAGTGTGTGTGCTGTGTGTACTGAGTGTCTGTATTGAGTGTCTGTACTGAGTGTCTGTACTGAGTGTCTGTACTGAGTGTGTGTACTGAGGGTGTGTACTGAGTGTGTGTACTGAGGGTCTGTACTGAGTGTCTGTACTGAGTGTGTGTACTGAGTGTGTACTGAGTGTGTACTGAGTGTGTACTGAGTGTCTGTACTGAGTGTCTGTACTGAGTGTGTACTGAGTGTGTGTACTGAGTGTGTGTACTGAGTATGTACTGAGTGTGTGTACTGAGTGTGTACTGAGTGTCTGTACTGAGTGTGTACTGAGTGTGTGTACTGAGTGTGTGTACTGAGTATGTACTGAGTGTGTGTACTGAGTGTGTGTACTGAGTGTGTGTACTGCGTGTGTACTGAGTGTGTGTACTGAGTGTGTGTACTGAGTGTGTGTACTGAGTGTGTACTGAGTGTGTGTACTGAGTGTGTGTACTGAGTGTGTGTACTGAGTGTGTGTACTGAGTGTGTGTACTGAGTGTGTGTACTGAGTGTGTGTACTGAGTGTGTGTACTGAGTGTGTGTACTGAGTGTGTACTGAGTGTGTGTACTGAGTGTGTGTACTGCGTGTGTGTACTGAGTGTGTGTACTTAGTGTGTGTACTGAGTGTGTACTGAGTGTGTGTACTGAGTGTGTGTACTGCGTGTGTGTACTGAGTGTGTGTACTTAGTGTGTGTACTGAGTGTGTACTGAGTGTGTGTACTGAGTGTGTGTACTGAGTGTGTGTACTGAGTGTGTGTACTGTGTGTCTGTACTGAGTGTGTGTACTGAGTGAGTGTACTGAGTGTCTGTACTGAGTGTGTGTACTGAGTGTGTGTACTGAGTGTCTGTACTGAGTGTGTGTGCTGAGTGTGTGTACTGAGTGTGTACTGAGTGTGTGTACTGAGTGTGTGTACTGAGTGTGTGTACTGAGTGTGTGTACTCCATGCCTATACATGTCACCATACCTAGATGGCGATTTACCGTGAGCAAACAACAGCCACTGGGATCCCCCGTGCACACGCACGCACACACACGCACACACACACACGCACGCAAACACACGCACACACACACACGCACACACACACACACGCACGCAAACACACGCACACACACGCACACACAAGCACAAACAACACAAACAAAAACAACTCCCCAACATTACGCATGCACAATGGATCGTGATTTTTTTTACCCCCGTGGAAATCGCCCAACCGGTGACGGACATCCATTGCAAATTACAATGCAAACATTAATCACCGAAAGAACCGGCGAGTATCAACCACCATCCCCCCTACCCCCATTCCCTCCATGCGTCCGGCCCTTTGCCCCTGATTGCATATCGCGAGCAACTGGAGTGGTCACGTTGATCGGGGCCCACGTCCGCTGATGAACGGGGACGCTTTGAGGATTTCTCGACAGCCCTTGAATGGTGCCGCAGCTATGACGAAGCTGACTGTTTGTTTGTTGTTGTTGTTGTTGCTGCTGCTGCTGCTGTTGTTGTTGTTGTTCTTGTTGTCGTAATTTATCGGCGTGTTCACCCGCGTGTACGCCACCTCTACACCGTTTAATCGTGCTAAATCGGCCAATCAAATGCTAATTTTTTTACGCTAATTAACTTTGTCGAGGCACGTTAATTCCTCGCGCGCCCAGCTTAAAGGTCCGCGGTCTGAGCTTGGCTCTGTGTTTCACTTCCAGCGCTGTCCTCCAGACAGCCTGGTCCCTTCACCTGATGAAGGTCGCTTGCGTTGTGGCCGGAAACGTCGTGAGAATTTTTCGTTATGTTTTATTTGTGATTTTTTTCACCTACGCGGTGACTTTACCGAATAGAACCAGGGAGTACTTGCGAAGCGTTTTGGGGGTTACTCCCAGTGCTGAATGTCGTCGTCCTCATCGTCCTCATCGTCCTCATCGTCCTCATCGTCCTGATTGTCGTCGTCGTCGAGATCACGTCGTGGGGGGCTTTAGGCGCTGAGGCCCAGGGCACCTCCCCCCCAAAACCCGAGAGTCTCCAGAGATGAAAGGGATACAAAAATGTTGCTTCGTTTGCGAATGCTGAAATTGTATGCCTGTTTTTTTTTTCTTCGGTAAAGTCACCGCGTGTAGAAGGGAAATCATCCCGACGACGATGATGATGATGATGATGATTGCTTCTTGTGTCGCTGTCGAAACGTCGTGAGATTTTGTATTGTTTTAAAGTCACCGCGTGTAGAAGGGAAATCATCCCGATGATGATGACGATGACGATGATGACGATGATGATTGCTTCTTGTGTGGCAGTCTAAACGTCGTGAGAATTTGTAATGTTTTAAAGTCACCGCGTGTAGAAGGGAAATCATCCCAACGACGATGATGATGATGACGATGATGATTGCTTCTTGTGTCACAGTCTAAACGTCGTGAGAATTGGTATTGTTTTAAAATCACCGCGTGAAGAAGGGAAATCACCCCGATGATGATGATGATGACGATGATGATGATTGCTTCTTGTGTCACAGTCAAAACGTCGTGAGAATTGGTATTGTTTTAAAGTCACCGCGTGTAGAAGGGAAATCACCCCGATGATGATGATGACGATGATGATGATTGCTTCTTGTGTCACAGTCAAAACGTCGTGACAATTTGTATTGTTTTAAAGTCATCGCGTGTAGAAGGGAAATCATCCCGATGATGATGATGACGATGATGATTGCTTCTTGTGTGGCAGTCGAAACGTCGTGAGAATTTGTAATGTTTTAAAGTCACCGCGTGTAGAAGGGAAATCATCCTGACGATGATGATGATGATGACGATGATGATTGCTTGTTGTGTGGCAGTCGAAACGTCGTGAGAAGAATTTGTATTATTTTAAAGTCACCGCGTGTAGAAGGGAAATCATCCCGATGATGATGATGATGACGATGATGATGATGATTGCTTCTTGTGTCGCTGTCGAAACGTCGTGAGAATTTTATTGTTTTAAAGTCACCGCGTGTAGAAGGGAAATCATCCTGACGATGATGACGATGATGATTATGACGATGATGATTGCTTCTTGTGTCACAGTCGAAACGTCGTGAGAAGAATTTGTATTATTTTAAAGTCACTGCGTATAGAAGGGAAATCACCCCGATGATGATGATGATGATTGCTTCTTGTGTCGCAGTCGAAACGTCGTGAGAATTTGTAATGTTTTAAAGTCACCGCGTGTAGAAGGGAAATCATCCCGACGATGATGATGATGATTGCTTCTTGTGTCACAGTCAAAACGTCGTGAGAATTTGTAATGTTTTAAAGTCACCGCGTGTAGAAGGGAAATCATCCCGATGATGATGATGACGATGATGATGATGATGATTGCTTCTTGTGTGGCAGTCGAAACGTCGTGAGAATTTGTAATGTTTTAAAGTCACCGCGTGTAGAAGGGAAATCATCCCGATGATGATGATGATGACGATGATGATGACGATGACGATGATGATGACGATGATGATTGCTTCTTGTGTCGCTGTCGAAACGTCGTGAGAATTTGTAATGTTTAAAAGTCACCGCGTGTAGAAGGGAAATCATCCCGATGATGATGACGATGACGATGATGATTGCTTCTTGTGTGGCAGTCAAAACGTCGTGAGAATTTGTAATGTTTAAAAGTCACCGCGTGTAGAAGGGAAATCATCCCGACGACGATGACGATGATGATGATGACGATGATGATGACGATGATGATGACGATGATGATTGCTTCATGTGTCGCTGTCGAAACGTCGTGACAATTTTATTGCCTTATATTTTTATTTTTTTATTATTTAATTATTGTTTCCCTTCTTCTACGTGGCGGTGACTTTTAACCGAAGGAACCAAGATCATGAATCCCTGCAGTCACGAAAGCTTTAAATCAAAATTTAAAAGCTGAAATTGTATTTGTTGTTAGCCTTTGGGGGGGGGGGGGGAGTCTATAAATGACGTCACGCGCCTGGGGGTTGGTGGAGTGGGGGGGGGTCAGACATTTGTGACGATTCGTGACGTCAGAGGGGGCGTGTTTGAGAAACGTGACGTCACATCAAAATGCGCAACTTTAAATAAATAAATATAGACAAACACGCTCTACTTCATTATTCTTGGTTCTTTCGGTAAAGTCACCACCACGTAGTAGAAGGGAAACAATAAAATAATAAAAAAATATAAAACAATAAAATTATTATTCTTGGTTCTTTCGGTAAAGTCACCACCACTTAGAAGGGAAACAATAAAATAATAATATTAAACAATAAAATTATTGTAAAACAATAAAATTATTATTCTTGGTTCTTTCGGTAAAGTCTCCACCACGTAGAAGGGAAACAATAAAATAATAAAAATATAAAACAATAAAATTATTGTAAAACAATAAAAATATTATTCTTGGTTCTTTCGGTAAAGTCACCACCACGTAGAAGGGAAACAATAAAATAATAAAAATATAAAACATTAAAATTATTGTAAAACAATAAAATTATTATTCTTGGTTCTTTGGGTAAAGTCACCACCACGTAGAAGGGAAACAATAAAATAATAAAAATATAAAACAATAAAATTATTGTGAAACAATAAAATTATTATTCTTGGTTCTTTCGGTAAAGTCACCACCACGTAGAAGGGAAACAATAAAATAATAAAAATATAAAACAATAAAATTATTGTAAAACAATACAATTATTATTCTTGGTTCTTTCGGTAAAGTCACCACCACGTAGAAGGGAAACAATAAAATAATAAAAATATAAAACAATAAAATTATTGTAAAACAATAAAATTATTATTTTTCGTTCTTTCGGTAAAGTCACCACCACGTAGAAGGGAAACAATAAAATAATAAAAATATAAAACAATAAAATTATTGTAAAACAATAAAATTATTATTCTTGGTTCTTTCGGTAAAGTCACCACCACGTAGAAGGGAAACAATAAAATAATAAAAATATAAAACAATAAAATTATTGTAAAACAATAAAATTATTATTCTTGGTTCTTTCGGTAAAGTCACCACCACGTAGAAGGGAAACAATAAAATAATAAAAATATAAAACAATAAAATTATTGTAAAACAATAAAATTATTATTTTTCGTTCTTTCGGTAAAGTCACCACCACGTAGAAGGGAAACAATAAAATAATAAAAATATAAAACAATAAAATTATTGTAAAACAATGAAATTATTATTTTTCGTTCTTTCGGTAAAGTCACCACCACGTAGTACTAGAAGGGAAACAATAAAATAATAGAAAAAAATATAAAACAATAAAATTATTATTCTTGGTTCTTTTGGTAAAGTCACGACCACGTAGAATAAGGGAAACAATAAAATAATTAATAAATATATAAAACAATGAAATTCTCACGACGTTTCGACTGCAACACAATAAGCAATCATCATCAGATGTGAAAACCACAGCAAAAAAAAATCTTATTATTGCATTTTGACTGCGTGTGTTGTGGTTATTGCAAACATGACGCCTTGAATAAAGGTGTCAGTTTTTGTGCCAGTTAAAAGGGTAAAACCTATTCCTATATCTTGTTACTGGCAAAGGAAGTCTCATAATGTAAATGCTCACCCCTAGCCCTCAATAATCTGATAGTGCGCTGCTGTTTTTGAGTTGTACGCCTTTTGGCGTCTTCTGGTCCAACACCAGTGGAGAGACTAAAGGGGCTCTAAGAAAAGCCGTCTTGGGTGTGGACCAATCAATTTCAAGGACAGTGCCAATATCATTATCAGAGTTGTCTCTTTTGTTTGAATTTTGACTGCTTGTGTTGTGGTCATTGCAAACATGACGCCTTGAATAAAGGTGTCAGTTTTTGTGCCAGTTAAAAAGGGTAAAAACCTATTCCTATATCCTCTTACTGGCAAAGGAGGTCTCGTATTGGCCACGTTCTGTTTACGTGGCCGCTAAGACGTACGAATCGGATGTGCAGGCTGCTGGGCGGGTTTAAGGACACCACAATTCTATTCACGCCACCTATTGAGCGTCCGTACTGGGTACAGACACTCAGCTCTTGACAAAGCGGCACGTTTAAGGTTGGTGTTGGCACAGAAACGGGGGCACAGGTGGTGGGTCCATCAGCCAGTCATCTCAGTCAGTCGACCCGTGGCACCTGCCGGGTCTGTCCCGTGACCTCTTCCTGCACCTAGCCTGGCACAGCAGGCAACCACCCCACCCCCCTCCCCCCATGGCACCTGCAGAGTCTGTTCCGTGAGCTCCTGCCAGAAGCGAGCCTTCGACACTTTACTGGCACTTTACGTGGCCTCAAAGTGCACCCTAGCCTGGCACAAGCGACGTGGTGACGTCGCTGGCACTTAGTTGCGAACGGCGATTGTTGTTGGGTGAGTGGGTGGGTGGGTGGGTGAGTGAGTGGGTGAGTGGGTGAGTGGGTGAGTGAGTGGGTGAGTTGATGGGTGAGTGAATGGGTGAGTGAGTGGGTGAGTGGGTGGGTGGGTGGGTGAGTGAGTGAGTGAGTGGATGGGTAAGTGAGTGGATGGGCGAGTGAGTGAGTGAGTGGGTGGGTGAGTGGGTGGGTGGGTGGGTGGGTGAGTGGGTGGGTGGCTGGGTGGGTGGGTGAGTGGGTGGGTGGGTGGGTGAGTGAGTGAGTGGATGGGTGAGTGAGTGAGTGAGTGGATGGGTGAGTGAGTGGATGGGTGAGTGGGTGAGTGGGTGGGTGGGTAGGTGGGTGGGTGAGTGGGTGGGTGGGTGAGTGAGTGAGTGAGTGGGTGGGTGGGTGGGTGGGTGAGTGAGTGGGTGGGTGGGTGAGTGGGTGGGTGGGTGAGTGGGTGGGTGGGTGGGTGAGTGGGTGGGTGGGTGAGTGGGTGGGTGAGTGGGTGGGTGGATGGGTGAGTGGGTGGGTGGGTGGGTGAGTGGGTGGGTGGGTGAGTGGGTAGATGGGTGGGTGGGTGAGTGGGTGGGTGGGTGAGTGGGTGGGTGGGTGAGTGGGTGGGTGGGTGAGTGGGTGGGTGGGTGAGTGGGCAGGAGCGATAGTGTAGTGGTTAGCGCTATGCTGCGCTATGAACCTGGCGACCCGGGTTCGATTCCCGCTCACGGCCAACACCAGTGACGATTATCTGAACCGGTCCTGGGCCTCCCCTAGGTCGACTCAGTTTCAAATGAGTGCCTGGTGCGGTGTGCAGTAAACGTCGACACTGGGGGAGACAAAGGCGGCCGGGCGTGGTGCTGGCCACCCACCCCCTCGTGTGCTACTCAACACTAACAGGCACTCGCCCCCTACAGCCTGGTATAGGCTACACGGGGGATCTTTGTCTCAGTACACACACTCAGCACGACCTCCTGTATACCAGGCGAGGTAGTTAACATCTGCTAGCCACTATGATGATGGTGAGAGAGAGAGAGACGCAGACTTCAAATCTACAGCAGCAGCAGAAGGCATCGTCAGGTTCTGGATCGAACCCACGACCTCCTGCGTACCAGGCCAGGGATATTTTGTTGTTGGTCTGTGTACGTACAGCAGACGTGTGGGGAATTTCTGCTCTATTGTATACGTACGTTGAACTTCTCTCGCGGACGAGACCAACCCTGCAAATCGGTCAAGTCACAATGATACCACCAACACACGCGGTGGACTAGGAGATGTTGACTACCTCGCCTGGTCTACAGGCGGTCGTGGGTTCGATCCCGACCCTGACGATGCCTGCTGCTGCTGCAGCTGTAGATTTGGAGTCTGCGTCTCTCTGTCATCATCATCATCATCACGGTGGCTGTGAGATGTTAACTACCTCGCCTGGTAAACAGGAGGTCGTGGGCTCGATCCCGACCATGACGATTTTTGATGCTGCTGCTGTAGATTTGGAGTCTGCGTCTCTCTCTCATTATCATCATCATCAAGGTGGCTAGGAGATGTTAACTACCTCGCCCGGTATACAGGAGGTCGTGGGTTCGATCCCGACCCTGACGATGCCTGCTGTTACTGCTGCTGTAGATTTTGAGTCTGCGTCTCTCTCTCGCTCTCATCATCAAGGTGGCTAGGAGATGTTGACTACCTCGCCTGGTATTCAGGAGGTCGTGGGTTCGATCCCGACCCTGACGATTTTTGATGCTGCTGCTGTAGATTTGGAGTCTGCGTCTCTCTCTCATTATCATCATCATCATCACGGTGGGCTATGAGATGTTGACTACCTCGCCCTGTGCGCAGGAGGTCGTGGGTTCGATCCCAACCCTCACCATGCCTGCTGTTACTGCTGCTGTAGATTTTGAGTCTGAGTCTCTCTCTCATCATCATCATCAAGGTGGCTAGGAGATGTTGACTACCTCGCCTGGTACACAGGAGGTCCTGGGTTCGATCCCGAACCTCACCATGCCTGCTTTTACTGCTGCTGTATATTTGGAGTCTGCGTCTCTCTCTCTCTCTCTATCCCCGTGGTGATCACTGCGTGGATTGTTCTCCGGGTCCACCGGTCTGTTTCCCCCTCCACAATTAGAATCAACAACATCCACGCGTTCGTAGTTTCTGGCCCCTGCTGTTCCAACTTCCACGCGGTGATGATGCTGATGATGATGATATCAGCCACTCCGTTGAGCTCCTATCATAAGGAGCTACACGGAAGCTCAGCGGACCTTTGCCTGGTGACAACGAACCAAAATATTCGTGGTTCTGTCAGGTGAAGTCACGGAGAAGGGAAATAATAAAATAATGAAAGTAAAACATGATCAAATTCTCGCGACTTTTAGATTGCAACACAAGCAATCATCATCAGGTGTGAAAACCACAGCAAAAACCACGCAAAAAAATGTGTCTTGCTGTGGTTTTCACACCTGATGATGATTGCTTGTGTTGCAGTCGAAACGTTGTGAGAATTTCATCATGTTTTATAATTGTTATTACTTTATTATTTCCCGTGGGTTCTAGTTCTCGTTGAAAGGCCGGGCTCTTGGGGCTGTTCTTCGTGCTTTTTGAATCATTAAGGACCTTCAGTGATGGTGGCTGGGATTCAGAGCCGTTATGTGTTCACCTTGGGGTGCGACAGGGATGTCCTCTGGCTCCTTCTACACGATTTAACGTCTTCCTTGACCGCTTAAGTGAAGGATCATGGGTTCGTACCGTGCTAGTAGAAAAATCTGGATTTCATGCCTGAGCCTAAATGTGATATTTATGAGTGAGTGGGAGGGTGGGTGAGTGAGTTGGTGAATGCGTGGGGCGAGTGAATTCATGAGTGGGTGAGTGAGTGAATGAGTGGGTGGGTGGGTGAGCGAGTGAGTGGGTGGGTGGGTGGGTGAGTGAGTGGGTGTGAATGAGTGAGTGGGTGGGTGAGTGAATGAGTGGGTGGGTGAGTGAGCGAGCGAGTGAGTGGGTGGGTGAGTGAGCGAGTGAGTGGGTGGGTGAGTGAATGAGTGGGTGGGTGAGTGAATGAGTGGGTGGGTGAGTGAGCGAGTGAGTGGGTGGGTGAGTGAGTGAATGAGTGGGTGGGTGAGTGAATGAGTGGGTGGGTGAGTGAGCGAGTGAGTGGGTGTGTGAGTGAATGAGTGGGTGGGTGAATGAGTACGTCAGTGAGCGAATAGGTAGGTGAGTGAGTGGGTGAGTGAATGAGTGAGTGTGTGGGTGAGTGAATGGGTGGGTGGGTGAGTGAGCGAGTGAGTAGGTGAGTGAGTGAATGAGTGGGTGAGTGAGCGAATAGGTGAGTGAGTGAGTGGGTGAGTGAATGAGTGAGTGACTGAGTGAGTGGGTGAGTGAATGAGTGGGTGAGTGAATGAGTGAGTGGGTGGGTGAGTAAATGGGTGGGTGGGTGAGTGAGCGAGTGAGTGCGTGTGCGAGTGAATGAGTGGGTGGGTGAGTGAATGAGTGAGTTAGTGGGTGAGTGAATGAGTGGGTGAGCGAGCGAGCGAGTGAATAGGTGAGCGAGTGTATAGGTGAGCGAGCGAGTGAGCCTTCACTAATTCATGCGTTGGCAATTAGCAGTTGAATGGAAGTGATCTGAGTGTTTATGGATATCTCGTGCCCTCTGTGTGTGCGCGTGCGCGTTTATCAATTCATATATGCGCCTTAATTAACGCTGATTGGGATCCACAGAGGCTCCGTAATGGAGGTTTTTACTCCTTCAACATCATCAGTGACCTCGTCGTCTGGAAGCCCTGGCAACAGCAGCATCATCATCAGCAGCAGCAGTATCATCAGCAGTAGCAGCATCATCATCAGCAGCATCATCAGCAGCAACAGTATCATCATCAGCAGTAGCAGCATCATCATCAGCAAAGGTATCATCATCAGCAGTAGCAGCATCATCATCATCAGCAGCAGCATCATCATCATCAGCAGCAGCAGTATCATGAGCAGCATTATCATCATCATCATCGGCAGCAGCATCATCAGCAGCAGCAGCAGCATCATCAGCAGTAGCAGCATCATCATCAGCAACAGCAGCAGAAGCATCATCATCAGTGGCAGAATCATTGCAGTTGTGGTGATGGTGATGGTAGTGATGGTAGTGATGGTGATGGTAGTGATGGTGATGGTAGTGATGGTGGTGATGGTAGTGATGATAGTGATGGTGATGGTAGTGATGGTGGTGATGGTGATGGTAGTGATGGTGATGGTAGTGATGATGATGGAAGTGATGGTAGTGATGGTGATGGTAGTGATGGTGATGGTAGTGATGGTGATGGTAGTGATGGTGGTGATGTTAGTGATGGTAGTGATGGTGATGGTAGTGATGGTGGTGATGGTAGTGATGGTAGTGATGGTGATGGTAGTGATGGTGATGGAAGTGATGGTAGTGATGGTGATGGTAGTGATGGTGATGATGGTAGTGATGGTGATGGTAGTGATGGTGATGATAGTGATGGTGATAGTAGTGATGGTGATAGTAGTGATGGTCGTGATGGTGATGTAGTGATGGTAGTGATGATAGTGATGATGATGGTAGTGATGGTGATGGTAGTGATGGTGATGGTAGTGATAGTGGTGATGGTAGTGATGTTAGTGATGGTAGTGATGGTGATGGTAGTGATGGTGGTGATGGTAGTGATGGTAGTGATGGTGATGGTAGTGATGGTGATGGAAGTGATGGTAGTGATGGTGATGGTAGTGATGGTGATGATGGTAGTGATGGTGATGGTAGTGATGGTGATGATAGTGATGGTGATAGTAGTGATGGTCGTGATGGTGATGTAGTGATGGTAGTGATGATAGTGATGGTGATGGTAGTGATGGTGATGTAGTGAGCGTAGTGATCGTGGTGATGGTAGTGATGGTAGTGATGGTAGTGATGGTGATGGTAGTGATGGTAGTGATGATGATGATGGTGATGTAGTGATGGTAGTGATGGTGATGGTAGTGATGCTAGTGATGGTGATGGTAGTGATGGTGATGGTAGTGATGGTGATGGTAGTGATGGTTAGTGATGGTGATGGTAGGGATGGTGATGGTATTGATGGTAGTGATCGTGGTGATGGTAGTAATGGTAGTGATGGTAGTGATGGTGATGGTAGTGATGGTGATAGTAGTGATGGCAGTGATGGTGATGGTAGTGATGGTAGTGATGGTGATGTAGTGATGGTAGTGATGGTGATGATGGTAGTGATGGTGATGTAGTGATGGTGATGGTTCGTGATGGTAGTGATGGTGATGGTAGTGGTGATGATGGTAGTGATTTTGATGGTAGTGATGGTGATGTTGGTGATGGTAGTGATGGTGATGGTAGTGATGGTAGTGATGGTGATGATGGTGATGTAGTGATGGTAGTGATGGTGATGGTAGTGATGCTAGTGATGGTGATGGTAGTGATGGTAGTGATGGTGATGGTAGTGATGGTGATGGTAGTGATGGTGATGGTAGTGATGGTAGTGATGGTTAGTGATGGTGATGGTAGTGATGGCAGTGATGACAGTGATGGTGATGCAGTAATGGTAGTGATAGTAGTGATGGTGATGATGGTAGCGATGGGAGTGATGTTAGTGATGGTAGTGATTGTGATGGTAGTGATGGTGATGATGGTAGTGATGGTAGTGATGGTAGTGATGGTGATGTAGTGATGGTGATGGCAGTGATGATGATGATGGTGATGGTAGTGATGGTAGTGATGGTGATGTAGTGATGGTGATGGTAGTGATGGTGATGATGGTGATGGTAGTGATGGTGATGGTAGTGATGATAGTGATGGTGATGTTAGTGATGGTGATGATGGTAGTGATGGTAGTGATGGTAGTGATGCTGATGATGGTAGTGATGGTGATGATGGTAGTGATGGAAGTGATGGTGATTATGGTAGTGATGGTAGTGATGGTGATGATGGTAGTGATGGTGATGATGGTAGAGACGGTAGTGATGGTGATGATGGTAGTGATGGTGATGATGGTAGTGATGGTAGTGATGGTGATGATGGTAGTGATGGTGATGGTAGTGATGGTAGTGATGGTAGTGATGGTGATGATGGTAGTGATGGTGATGGTAGTGATGGTGATGGTAGTGATGGTAGTGATGGTGATGGCAGTGATGGTGATGATGGTAGTGATGGTGATGGTAGTGATGGTAGTGATGGTGATGTAGTGATTGTAGTGATGGTGATGTAATAATGGTAGTGATGGTGATGGTAGTGATGGTAGTGATGGTGATGGTAGTGATGGTGATGATGGTAGTGATGGTGATGATGTTAGTGATGGTGATGATGGTGATGGTAGTGATGGTAGTGATGGTGGTGATGGTAGTGATGGTGATGGTAGTGATGGTGGTGATGGTAGTGATGGTGATGATGGTAGTGATGGTAGTGATGGTGATGATGGTAGTGATGGTGATGATGGTAGTGATGGTAGTGATGGTGATGGTAGTGATGGTAGTGATGGTGATGGTAGTGATGGTAGTGATGGTGATGTAGTGATGGTAGTGATGGTGATGATGGTAGTGATGGTGATGATGGTAGTGATGGTGATGATGGTAGTGATGGTAGTGATGGTGATGGTAGTGATGGTAGTGATGGTAGTGATGGTGATGGTAGTGATGGTAGTGATAGTAGTGATGGTGATGTAGTGATCGTAATAATGGTCATGATGGTAGTAATGGTGATGATGGTAGTGATGGTGATGATGGTGATGGTAGTGATGTAGTGATGGTAGTGATGTAGTGATGGTAGTGATGGTAGTTATGGTAGTGATGGTAGTGATGGTAGTGATGGTAGTAATGGTGATGGTAGTGATTGTAGTGATGGTAGTGATGGTGATGGTAGTGAAGGTAGTGATGGTAGTGATGGTGATGATGGTAGTGATGATGGTAGTGATGGTGATGGTCGTGATGGTAGTGAGGGTAGTGATGGTAGTGATGGTAGTGATGGTGATGGTAGTGATGGTAGTGATGGTGATGGTAGTGATGGTGATGTAGTGAAGGAAGTGATCGTGGTGATGGTAGTGATGGTAGTGATGGTAGTGATGGTGATGGTAGTGATGGTGATGTAGTGATGGTACTGATCGTGGTGATGGTAGTGATGGTGATGCTAGTGATGGTGATGATGGTAGTGATGGTGATCGTCGTGATGGTGATGTAGTGATGGTAGTGATGATAGTGATAGTGGTGATGGTAGTGATGGTGATGTAGTGATCGTAGTGATCTTGGTGATGGTAGTGATGGTAGTGATGGTGATGGTAGTGATGGTAGTGATGGTGATGGTAGTGATGGTAGTGATGGTGATGGTTAGTGATGGTAGTGATGGTAGTGATGGTAGTGATAGTGGTGATGGTAGTGATGGTGATGGTAGTGATGATAGTGATGGTGATGGTAGTGATGGTGAAGGTAGTGATGGTTATGGTAGTGTTGGTAGTGATAGTGGTGATGGTAGTGATGGTGATGGTAGTGATGGTGATGGTAGTGTTGGTAGTGATAGTGGTGATGGTAGTGATGGTGATGGTAGTGATGGTGATGGTAGTGATGGTGATGTAGTTATGGTATTGATGGTGATGGTAGTGATGGTGAAGTAGTGATGGTGATGATCTTGGTGATGGTAGTGATGGTAGTGATGGTGATGGTATTGATGGTAGTGATGGTAGTGAATGTAGTGATGGTGATGATGGTAGTGATGGTAGTGATGGTGATGATAGTGATGGTGATAGTAGTGATGGTAGTGATGGTGATGGTAGTGATGGTGATGGTAGTGATGGAAGTGCTGGTGATGGTAGTGATGATAGTGATGGTGATGGTAGTGATGGTGATGGTAGTGATGGTGATGATGGTAGTGATGGTGATGGTAGTGGTGATGATGGTAGTGATTTTGATGGTAGTGATGGTGATGTTGGTTATGGTAGTGATGGTGATGGTAGTGATGGTAGTGATTTTGATGGTAGTGATGGTGATGGTAGGGATGATAGTGATGGTGATGATGGTAGTGATGGGGATGATGGTAGTGATGGTGATGGTAGTGATGGTAGTGATGGTGATGATGGTAGTGATGGTAGTGATGGTGATGATGGTAGTGATGGTAGTGATGGTAGTGATGGTAATGATGGTAGTGATGGTGCTGGTAGTGATGGTAGTGATGGTGATGGTAGTGATGGTAGTGATGGTGATGGTAGTGATGGTAGTGATCGTGGTGATGGTAGTGATGGTGATGGTAGTGATGGTGATGGTAGTGATGGTGATGGTAGTGATGGTAGTGATGGTAGTGATGGTGATGATGGTAGTGATGGTCGTGATGTTAGTGATGGTAGTGGTGATGATGGTAGTGATGGTGATGGTAGTGATGGTAGTGATGGTGATGTAATGATGGTAGTGATGTTGATGGTAGGGATGTTAGTGATGGTAGTGATGGTAGTGATGGTAGTGATGGTGATGATGGTAGTGATGGTGATGATGGTAGTGATGGTGATGATGGTGATGGTAGTGATGTAGTGATGGTAGTGATGTAGTTAGTCATAGTAGTAATGGTGATGGTAGTGATGGTAGTGATGGTAGTGATGGTGATGGTAGTGATGGTAGTGATGGTATTGATGGTGATGGTAGTGATGGTAGTGATGGTGATGGTAGTGATGGTATTGATGATGATGGTAGTGATGGTAGTGATGGTGATGGTAGTGATGCTGATGTAGTGATGGTAGTGATGGTGATGTAGTGATGGTAGTGATGGTGATGATGCTAGTGATGGTAGTGATGGTGATGGTAGTGATGGTGATGATAGTGATGGTGATGATTGTGATGGTGATGATAGTGATGGTGATGAGGTAGTGAGGTTTGATGATGCTAGTGATTGTGATGTTGGTGTCTGGATTCGCTGGGTCTGGATACGAATTTGATTAAATCTGTAACCAGGTGAAGGGATCGGCCATACAAAGTTCCCCCGTGTAGCCTCCAGCAATCTGTTGGGGCAAGTGCTGTTAGTAGCGAATAGCACTCACACACACTCACACACACACACCCCACACACTCACACACACACTCACACACACACACTCACTCACACACTCACTCACTCACACACTCACTCACCCACTCACACACACTCACTCACACACTCACTCACTCACACACTCACACACTCACCACACACACTCACTCACATCACTCACTCACTCACACACTCACTCACACACTCACTCACACCACTCACTCACTCACACACACTCACTCACACACTCACCCACTCACTCACTCACACACTCACACACACACACACACTCACCCACTCACTCACACACTCACTCACACACTCACTCACACACTCACTCACTCACACACTCACCCACTCACTCACTCACACACTCACTCACCCACACACTCACTCACTCACACACTCACTCACACACTCACTCACTCACACACTCACTCACTCACCACACACTCACCCACTCACTCACTCACACACTCACACACACACACTCACTCACCCACTCACTCACACACTCACTCACACACTCACTCACTCACACACTCACTCACTCACACACTCACCCACTCACTCACACACTCACTCACCCACACACTCACTCACTCACACACTCACTCACCCACTCACTCACACACACACTCACACACTCACTCACCAACTCACTCACCCACTCACCCACCCACTCACCCACTCACACACTCACACACACTCACTCACCCACTCACTCACACACACACTCACACACTCACACACTCACACACTCACTCACTTACTCACACACTCACTCACTCACACACTCACTCACTCACACACTCACTCACCCACTCACTCACACACTCACTCACCCACTCACAC
>NW_027422597.1:1398547-1428547 GCF_048934315.1 Petromyzon marinus
TGTGTGGGATAGTGGGTGGGTGAGTGGGTGGGTGAGTGGGTGGGAGGGTGGATGGATGAGTGGATGGGTGAGAGAGTGGGTAGGTGGGTGAGTGGATGGGTGGGTAGATGGGTGAGTGGATGGGTGGGTAGGTGGGTGAGTGGATGCGTGGGTAGGTGGATGATTGGATGGGTGAGAGGGTGGGTGAGTGGATAGGTGGGAGGGTGGTTAGGTGGGTGAGTGGATGGGATAGTGGGTGAGTGAGTGGGTGTGTGAGTGAGTGGGTGTGTGCGTGAGTGGGTGCGTGTGTGAGTGGGTGGGTGTGTGAGTGGGTGGGTGAGTGGATGGGTGAGAGGGTGGGTGGGATAGTGGGTGGGTGAGTGGGTGGGTGAGTGGCTGGGTGAGTGGCTGGGTGAGTGGGTGGGAGGGTGGGTGAGTGGATGGGATAGTGGGTGGGTGAGTGGATGGGTAAGAAGGTGGGTGGGATAGTGGGTGGGTGAGTGGGTGGGTGAGTGGCTGGGTGAGTGGCTGGGTGAGTGGGTGGGAGCGTGGGTGAGTGGATGGGTGAGTGGCTGGGTGAGTGGGTGGGAGGGTGGGTGAGTGGATGGGATAGTGGGTGGGTGAGTGGATGGGTAAGAAGGTGGGTGGGATAGTGGGTGGGTGAGTGGGTGGGTGAGTGGCTGGGTGAGTGGCTGGGTGAGTGGGTGGGAGGGTGGGTGAGTGGATGGGATAGTGGGTGGGTGAGTGGATGGGTAAGAAGGTGGGTGGGATAGTGGGTGGGTGAGTGGGTGGGTGAGTGGCTGGGTGAGTGGCTGGGTGAGTGGGTGGGAGCGTGGGTGAGTGGATGGGATAGTGGGTGGGTGAGTGGATGGGTGGATGTGTGAGTTGCTGGGTGGGTGAGTGGGTGGGTGGGTGAGTGTGTGGGTGAGTGGGTGAGTGGGTGGGTGGGTGGGTGGATGCGTGGGTGGATGAGTGAGTGGATGAGTGAGTAGGTAAGTGAGTGAAGGGTGAGTGAGGGAGTGAGTGGGTGTTTGGGTGGGTGGGTGGGTGAGTGAATGAGTGGGTGAGTGAACTAGTGGGTGAGTCAGTAAGTTACAGTGTGAGTGGGTGGGTGGCTGAGTGAGTGGAGGCGTGTGTCCCTATGACCTTCATCGGTGCCGCCACTGGATAGCAGCACTTGTCCCAAGCTACGTGTACGTGCTACCCGGGGGAGCTTTACCTGTGTGTGGTTTGAAAGATCGATGGGGAGCGGTGGTGCAGCGGTTAGCGCTACGCTGCGCTACGATACCTGGCGACCCGGGTTCTATTCCCGCTCACGGTCAAAACCAACACCACTGGTGACGATTATCTGAACCGGTCCTGGGATTCCCCTAGGTCGACTCAGCCTAAAATGAGTAACCTCGTGCGGTGTGTAAACATCGCCGCTGGGGAGACAAAGGCGGTCGGGCGTGGTGCTGGCCACCCACCCCCTCGTGTGCCGTTCCGGCCTTCATAGGGGCTCGCTAACAGCACTTGCCCCTACAGTCTGTTCAGCTTAGACGGGGGATCCTTGTTTTTATGCTACGCGAAGCCTGACCTCTAGCGGTGTAACGGCAGACTGCATCGATATTATATTTGGGTTTATTTTTTGAAGTTCCGTTTGGTAGCATGTGAACAGAGTAGCACTCACTCACTCACTCAACCACTCACTAACTCAACCACTCACTCACCCACTCACTCACTCACCCACTCACCCACTCAACCACTCACTCACTCACTCACCTACTCACTCACCCACTCACTCACTCACCCACTCACCCACTCACCCACTCACTCACTCACCCACTCACTCACTCAACCACTCACTCACTCACCTACTCACTCACCCACTCACTCACCAACTCACTCACCCACTCAATCACCCACTCACTCACTCAACCACTCACTCACCCACTCACCCACCCACTCACTCACTCACTCAACCACTCACTCACTCACCCACTCACTCACTCACCCACTCACTCACTCACTCAACCACTCACTCACTCACCCACTCACTCAACCACTCACTCACTCACTCATCCACTCACTCACCCACTCACTCACTCACCCACTCACTCACACACTCACTCACTCACTCAACCACTCACCCACTCACTCACTCACCCACTCACTCACTCACCAACTCACTCACCCACTCACCCACCCACTCACTCACTCACTCAACCACTCACCCACTCACTCACTCACTCACCAACTCACTCAACCACTCACTCACTCACTCAAGCCACTCACTCACTCACTCAACCACTCACTCACTCAACCACTCACTCACTCACTCAACCACTCACTCACTCACTCAACCACTCACTCAACCACTCACTCACCCACTCACCCACTCACTCACTCACCCACTCACTCACTCACCCACTCACCCACTCACTCACTCACTCACCCACTCACTCACCAACTCACTCACCCACTCACTCAACCACTCACCCACTCACTCACTCACCAACTCACTCACCCACTCACCCACCCACTCACCCACTCACACACTCACTCACTATACCACTCACTCACCCACTCACCCACTCACTCACTCACCCACTCACTCACTCACCCACTCACCCACTCACTCACTCACTCACCCACTCACTCACTCACTCACGTACTCACTCACTCACTCAACCACTCACCCACTCACTCAACCACTCACTCACTCACTCACCCACTCACTCACTCACCCACTCACTCACTCACCAACTCACTCACCCACTCACTCACTCACTCAACCACTCACCCACTCACTCACTCACCCACTCACTCACTCACCCACTCACTCACTCAACCACTCACCCACTCACTCACTCACTCACCCACTCACTCACTCACCCACTCACTCACTCACCAACTCACTCACCCACTCACTCACTCACCCACTCACTCACTCACCCACTCACTCACATACTCACTCACTCACTCACCCACTCACTCAACTACTCACTCACTCACTCACCTACTCACTCACACAACCACTCACTCACTCACGCACTCACTCACTCACTCAACCACTCACTCACTCACTCACCTACTCACTCACCCACTCACTCACTCACTCACCAACTCACTCACCCACTCACCCACTCACTCACCCACTCAATCACTCACTCACTCACTTACCCACCCACTCACTCAACCACTCACTTACTCACTCAACCACTCACCCACTCACTCACTCACCCTCTCACTCACTCACCCACTCACTCACTCACCAACTCACTCACCCACTCACTCACTCACCCACTCACTCACTCAACCACTCACCCACTCACTCACTCACCCACTCACTCACTCAACCACTCACCCACTCACTCACTCACCCCCTCACTCACCCACTCACTCACTCACTCACCCACTCACTCAACCACTCACTCACTCACCTACTCACTCACGCAACCACTCACTCACTCACGCACTCACTCACTCAACCACTCACTCACTCACCTACTCACTCACCCACTCACTCACTCACTCACCAACTCACTCACCCACTCACTCACTCACCCACTCACTCACTCAACCACTCACCCAATCACTCACTCACCCACTCACTCACTCACCCACTCACTCACTCACCAACTCACTCACCCACTCACTCACTCACCCACTCACTCATCCACTCACTCACTCACTCACCCACTCACTCAACCAATCACTCACTCACTCACCTACTCACTCACGCAACCACTCACTCACTCACGCACTCACTCACTCAACCACTCACTCACTCACCTACTCACTCACCCACTCACTCACTCACTCACCAACTCACTCACCCACTCACCCACTAACTCACCCACTCAATCACTCACTCACTCACTCACCCACCCACTCACTCACTCACCCACTCAATCACTCAACCACTCACTCACTCACCTACTCACTCACCCACTCACTCACACACTCACTCACTCACCCACTCACTCACCCACTCACTCACGCACTCACTCAACCACTCACCAACTCACTCACCCACTCACTCAATCAACCACTCACTCACTCACTCAACCACTCACCCACTCACTCACTCACCCACTCACTCACTCACCCACTCACTCACCAACTCACTCACCCACTCACTCACTCAGCCACTCACTCACTCACCCACTAACTCACTCACCCACTCACTCACTCACCAACTCACTCACCCACTCACTCACTCACCCACTCACTCACTCAACCACTCACCCACTCACTCACTCACTCACCCACTCACTCACTCACCCACTCACTCAACCACTCACTCACTCACCTACTCACTCACGCAACCACTCACTCACTCACGCACTCACTCACTCAACCACTCACTCACTCACTCACCTACTCACTCACCCACTCACTTTACTCACTCACCAACTCACTCACCCACTCACCCACTCACTCACCCACTCAATCACTCACTCACTCACCCACCCACTCACTCAACCACTCACTCACTTACTCAACCACTCACTCACCAACTCACTCACCCACTCACTCACTCACCCACTCACTCACTCACCAACTCACTCACCCACTCACTCACCCACTCACTCACTCACCCACTCACTCACTCACCAACTCACTAACCCGCTCACTCACTCACCCACTCACTCACTCAACCACTCACCCACTCACTCACTCACCCACTCACTCACCCACTCACTCACTCACCCACTCACTCAACCACTCACTCACTCACCTACTCACTCACGCAACCACTCACTCACTCACACACTCACTCACTCAACCACTCACTGACTCACTCACCTACTCACTCACCCACTCACTCACTCACCATCTCACTCACCCACTCACCCACTCACTCACCCACTCAATCACTCACTCACTCACCCACCCACTCACTCACTCACCCACTCACTCACTCAACCACTCACTCACTCACCTACTCACTCACACACTCACTCACTCACCCACTCACTCACCCACTCACTCACTCACTCAACCACTCACCCACTCAGTCACTCACCCACTCACTCACCCACTCACTCACTCACCCACTCACTCACCCACCCCATCAGTAACCCACTCACCCACCCACTCACACACTCACTCACTCACGCACGCACTCACTCACCCACTCACTCACTCACCCACTCACCCACTCACTCACGCACTCTCTCACCCACCCCATCAGTAACCCACTCACCCACCCACTCACACACTCACTCACACACTCACACACTCACTCATTAACTCACCCACCCACTTAGTCACCCACTCACTCACTGACGCACCCACTCACTCACCCACTCACTGACGCACCCACGCACTCACCCACTCACTCAGCCACACACTCACTCACCAACTCACCCACTCACTCACCCACGCAATCAACCACGCACTGACAACCCACATACTCACTCACTCACTCACCAACTCACCCACTGACTCACCCACTCACCCATCCACTAACTCATCCACCCACTCACTCACCCTCTACAAAAAGATCCTACGTATAGCCTGTAACAGACTATTGGGGGCAAGTGCCGTTAGCGAGCACCTATGAAGGCCGGCACGGCACGCGAGGGGTTGGGTGGACAACACCACACCCGACCACCTTTGTATCTCCAGTGGTGATGTTTACACATCGCACCCACCCTGCTTAGTCACCCACTCACTCACTGAACCACTCACTCACCCACACACTCACCAACTCATTGACCCACTCACTCACCCACCCACTCAGTCACCTGCTCACTCACCCACTCACTCACCCACTCACCCACACACTCACCAACTCATTGACCCACTCACTCACCCACCCACTCAGTCACCTACTCACTCACCCACTCACTCACTCACCCACACACTCACCCACTCACTCACCCACACACTCACTCACCAACTCATTGACCCACTCACTCACCCACCCACTCACTCACCCACTCACTCACCCACTCACTCACCCACTCACTCACTCAACCACTCACTCACTCACCTACTCACTCACCCACTCACTCACTCATTCACCCACTCACTCACCCACTCACTCACTCACCCACTCACTCACCCACCCCATCAGTAACCCACTCACCCACCCACTCACTCACACACTCACTCACTCACGCACGCACTCACTCACTCACCCACTTACTCACTCACCCACTCACTCACGCACTCTCTCACCCACCCCAACAGTAACCCACTCAACCACCCACTCACACACTCACTCACACACTCACTCACACACTCACTCATTAACTCACCCACCTACTTAGTCACCCACTCACTCACTGACGCACCCACTTACCCACTCACTCACTGACGCACCCACTCACTCACCCACGCAATCAACCACGCACTCACCACCCACATACTCACTTACTCACTCACCAACTCACCCACTGACTCACCCACTCACCCACCCATTCACTCATCCACCCACTCACTCACCCTCTACAAAAAGATCCTACGTATAGCCTGTAACAGACTATTGGGGGCAAGTGCCGTTAGCGAGCACCTATGAAGGCCGGCACGGCACGCGAGGGGTTGGGTGGACAACACCACACCCGACCACCTTTGTATCTCCAGTGGTGATGTTTACACATCGCACCCACCCTGCTTAGTCACCCACTCACTCACTGAACCACTCACTCACCCACACACTCACCAACTCATTGACCCACTCACTCACCCACCCACTCAGTCACCTGCTCACTCACCCACTCACTCACCCACTCACCCACACACTCACCAACTCATTGACCCACTCACTCACCCACCCACTCAGTCACCTACTCACTCACCCACTCACTCACTCACCCACACACTCACCCACTCACTCACCCACACACTCACTCACCAACTCATTGACCCACTCACTCACCCACCCACTCACTCACCCACTCACTCACCCACTCACTCACCCACTCACTCACTCAACCACTCACTCACTCACCTACTCACTCACCCACTCACTCACTCATTCACCCACTCACTCACCCACTCACTCACTCACCCACTCACTCACCCACCCCATCAGTAACCCACTCACCCACCCACTCACTCACACACTCACTCACTCACGCACGCACTCACTCACTCACCCACTTACTCACTCACCCACTCACTCACGCACTCTCTCACCCACCCCAACAGTAACCCACTCAACCACCCACTCACACACTCACTCACACACTCACTCACACACTCACTCATTAACT
Organism: Petromyzon marinus; assembly: GCF_048934315.1. Taxonomy (NCBI): domain Eukaryota; kingdom Metazoa; phylum Chordata; class Hyperoartia; order Petromyzontiformes; family Petromyzontidae; genus Petromyzon; species Petromyzon marinus. The sequence continues at coordinate 1,405,735 of NW_027422597.1, forward strand.
CACCCACCTACTTAGTCACCCACTCACTCACTGACGCACCCACTCACTCACCCACTCACTCACTGACGCACCCACGCACTCACCCACTCACTCACCCACACACTCACTCACCAAATCACCCACTCACTCACCCACGCAATCAACCACGCACTCACAACCCACATACTCACTCACTCACTCACCAACTCACCCACTGACTCACCCACTCACCCATCCACTAACTCATCCACCCACTCACTCACCCTCTACAAAAAGATCCTACGTATAGCCTGTAACAGACTATTGGGGGCAAGTGCCGTTAGCGAGCACCTATGAAGGCCGGCACGGCACGCGAGGGGGTGGGTGGCCAGCACCACGCCCGGCCGCCTTTGTCTCCCCAGTGGCGATGTTACACATCGCACCCACCCTGCTTAGTCACCCACTCACTCACTGAACCACTCACTCACCCACACACTCACCAACTCACTCACCCACTCACTCAAACACACACTCAGTCACTTAAATATTCACTCAGCCAACGCACTCAACCACGCACTCACCACCCACCCACTCACTCACCATCCAGTCACCCACTCACTCACTCACCCACTCACTCAGTCACCCACTCACTCACTCACTCACCCACTCACTCACTCACCCACTCACTCACTCACCCATTCATTCACCAAATCACTCACCCACCCACTCAGTCACCTACTCACTCACTCACTCACCCACTCACCCACTCACTCACTCACTCACCAATTAATTCACCCACTCACTCACCCACCCAGTCAGTCACCCACTCAGTCACCCATTAATTCACCAATTCACTCACCCACCCACTCAGTCACCTGCTCACTCACTAATCCACTCATTCACCCACCCACCCACCCCACCTACTCCACCCACCCACCTCACTCACCTCACCCACCTCACCCACCCACCCACCCACCTCACCCACCCACCTCACCCACCTCACCCACCCACTCACCCACCCACCCACCCACTCACCCACCCACCTCACTCACCCACCTCACCCACCCACCCACCCACCTCACCCACCCACCTCACCCACCTCACCCACCCACTCACCCACCCACCCACCCACTCACCCACCCACCTCACTCACCCACCTCACCCACCCACCCACCCACCTCACCCACCCACCTCACCCACCTCACCCACCCACTCACCCACCCACCCACCCACTCACCCACACACCCACCTCACCCACCTCACCCACCCACCCACCCACCCACCTCACCCACCCACCACTCACCCACCCACCCACCCACCCACTCACCCACCCACCCACCCACTCACCCACACACCCACCCACCCACTCACCCACCCACCCACCCACTCACCCACCCACCCACTCACCCACCCACCCACCCACTCACCCACTCACCCACCCACCCACCCACTCACCCACACACCCACCCACCCACCCACTCACCCACCCACCCACCCACTCACCCACCCACCCACCCAACCACTCACCCACCCACTCACCCACCCACCCACCCACTCACCCACTCACCCACCCACTCACCCACCCACCCACTCACCCACCCACTCACCCACCCACCCACCCACTCACCCACCCACCCACTCACCCACCCACCCACTCACTCACCCACCCACCCACCCACTCACCCACCCACCCACTCACCCACCCACCCACCCACTCACCCACCCACCCACCCACTCACCCACTCACTCACTCACCAACTCACCCACCCACTCACCCACCCACCCACCCACCTCACCCCACCCACCCCACCTCACCCACCTGCCTTCTCACTCACTCACTCACCCACCTCACCCATCCACCCACTCACCCACCCACTCACCCACCCTCTACAAAAGCAAGGATCCTCCGTGTAGCCTGTAACAGACTATTGAGGGCAAGTGTCGTTAGCGAGTAGCAGCACCAATGAAGGCCGGCATGGCACGCGATGCAGGTGGCTGACCAACACCACGCCCGGTCGCCTTTGTCTCCCCCAGTGGCGATGTTGATGTTTACACATCGCAACCAGGTACTCATTTGAGGCTGAGTCGACCTAGGGGAGGCCCAGGACCGGTCCAAATAATCGTCACCGGTGTTGACCGTGACCGGGAATCGAACCCGGGTCGCCGGGTTCATAGCGCAGCGTAGCGCTAACCGCTACACTACCGCTCCCCACTAGACACAGACACACAGACACACACACACACAGACACACACACACACAGACACACACACACAGACACAGACACACACAGACACAGACACACACACATACACACACACAGACACACGCAGACACAGACACACACACATACACACACAGACACACAGACACACACACATACAGACACACACACACAGACACAGACACACACACAGAGACACAGACACACAGACACAGACACACAGACACACACACAGACACACACAGACACACACACACAGACACAGACAGACACACACACACACACAGACACAGACACACACATACACACACAGACACACATACACACACAGACACACACATACACACACAGACACACAGACACACAGACACACACACAGAGACACACAGACACACACAGACACACACACAGACACACACACAGACACACACACACACAGACACACACAGACACAGACACACACACACACAGACACACACACAGACACACACACAGATATACACACACACAAACACACAGACACACACACAGAGACACTATCACACACACACAGACACACACAGACACACACACACACACAGACACACAGACACGCGTGTGACTCTGTAGACTCATAAAGATTCACAGAGACACACAGAGACCTATGTAAACCCAGAGCAATCTAGGGAAACCCAGGGACCTGTAGACGCCTATAGAGACCCCATGACAATCCATAGAGACCCAGAAACCCACAGACACCCATGGAGACTCCAGACACCCAGAGAGTTATAGAGACCCATAGAGACCCAAAGATACCCATAGAGACCCAAATACAGACCCAGAGACACCAATACAGACCCAAATACCGATAGAGACCCTAAAGAGACCCATGGAGACCCATCAAATCTCAGAGAGACCCGTAGAGACCCAGAGACCCAGAGACCTAAAGAGATCCATAGAAACCCATAGAAATCAACAGAGACCCAGAGACCTGTAGAAACCCATGGAGACCCTATAGGCACCCATAGATACCCATAGATTCCCATAGAAACCCAGAAACACCCACAGAGACCCACATACGGGACACGCTAATCACCGATCAATGTCCCTCCACACGGGCGAGGCAGTGATGCTGTCCCCATGTTGCCCACGAGAGGGCGATACTCGCCTAGCTGGGGAAGCGGGGTGGGTGGTAGGGAGAGGCTCAATCTGAGTGCCATCGCTGTCTCGCTAGAGAATCATAGACTCAGCACTAACTCCACAGATTCAACACTGCACCATAGACTCAGCACTAACACCATAGACTCAACACTGCACCATAGACTCAACACTGCACCATAGACTCAACACTGCACCATAGACTCAGCACTGCATCGTAGACTCAGCACTGCACCATAGACTCAACACTGCACCATAGACTCAACACTGCACCATAGACTCAACACTGCACCATAGACTCAACACTGCACCAAAGACTCAGCACTAACATCACAGACTCAACACTGCACCATAGACTCAACACTGCACCATAGACTCAGCACTGCATCGTAGACTCAGCACTGCACCATAGACTCAACACTGCACCATACACTCAACACTGCACCATAGACTCAACACTGCACCATAGACTCAGCACTAACATCACAGACTCAACACTGCACCATAGACTCAACACTGCACCATAGACTCAACAATGCACCATAGACTCAGCACTGCATCATAGACTCAACATTGCACCATAGACTCAACACTGCACCATAGACTCAACACTGCACCATAGACTCAACACTGCACCATAGACTCAGCACTGCATCGTAGACTCAGCACTGCACCATAGACTCAACACTGCACCATAGACTCAACACTGCACCATAGACTCAACACTGCACCATAGACTCAACACTGCACCAAAGACTCAGCACTAACATCACAGACTCAACACTGCACCATAGACTCAACACTGCACCATAGACTCAGCACTGCATCGTAGACTCAGCACTGCACCATAGACTCAACACTGCACCATACACTCAACACTGCACCATAGACTCAACACTGCACCATAGACTCAGCACTAACATCACAGACTCAACACTGCACCATAGACTCAACACTGCACCATAGACTCAACAATGCACCATAGACTCAGCACTGCATCATAGACTCAACATTGCACCATAGACTCAACACTGCACCATAGACTCAACACTGCACCATAGACTCAACACTGCACCATAGACTCAGCACTGCATCGTAGACTCAGCACTGCACCATAGACTCAACACTGCACCATAGACTCAACACTGCACCATAGACTCAACACTGCACCATAGACTCAACACTGCACCATAGACTCAGCACTAACATCACAGACTCAACACTGCACCATAGACTCAAAACTGCATCATAGACTCAACACTGCACCATAGACTCAACACTGCACCATAGACTCAACCCTGCACCATAGAATCAGCACTGCACCATAGACTCAACACTGCACCATAGACTCAACACTGTCACCCATAGACTCAGCACTGCACCATAGACTCAACACTGCACCATAGACTCAACACTGTACCATAGACTCAACCCTGCCCATAGACTCAACACTACCCATAGACTCAGCACTGCACCATAGACTCAACACTGCACCATAGACTCAGCACTGCACCATAGACTCAACACTGCACCATAGACTCAACACTGCATCATAGACTCAACACTGCACCATAGACTCAGCACTGCACCATAGACTCAACAATGTCACCCATACACTCAGCACTGCACCATAGACTTAACACTGCACCATAGACTCAGCACTAACACCACATACTCAGCACTGCACCATAGACTCAACACTGCACCATAGACTCAGCACTGCACCACAGACTCAACACTGTAACATAGACTCAACACTGCCCATAGACTCAACACTGCACCACAGACTCAACACTGCACCACAGACTCAACACTGCACCATAGACTCAGCACTGCACCACAGACTCAACACTGTAACATAGACTCAACACTGCCCATAGACTCAACACTGCACCACAGACTCAACACTGCACCATAGACTCAACACTGCACCATAGACTCAACACTGCCCATAGACTCAACACTGCACCATAGACTCAACACTGCACCACAGACTCAACACTGCACCACAGACTCAACACTGACACCATAGACTCAACACTGTACCATAGACTCAACACTGCCCATAGACTCAACACTGCACCATAGACTCAACACTGCACCATAGACTCAACACTGCACCATAGACTCAACACTGTTCCATAGACTCAACACTGCACCATAGACTCAGCACTGCATCGTAGACTCAGCACTGCACCATAGACTCAACACTGCACCATAGACTCAACACTGCACCATAGACTCAACACTGCACCATAGACTCAACACTGCACCATAGACTCAGCACTAACATCACAGACTCAACACTGCACCATAGACTCAACACTGCACCATAGACTCAACAATGCACCATAGACTCAGCACTGCATCATAGACTCAACACTGCACCATAGACTCAACACTGCACCATAGACTCAGCACTGCATCGTAGACTCAGCACTGCACCATAGACTCAACACTGCACCATAGACTCAACACTGCACCATAGACTCAACACTGCACCACAGACTCAACACTGCACCATAGACTCAGCACTGCACCATAGACTCAACACTGCACCATAGACTCAACACTGTCACCCATAGACTCAGCACTGCACCATAGACTCAACACTGCACCATAGACTCAACACTGTACCATAGACTCAACACTGCCCATAGACTCAACACTACCCATAGACTCAGCACTGCACCATAGACTCAACACTGCACCATAGACTCAGCACTGCACCATAGACTCAACACTGCACCATAGACTCAACACTGCATCATAGACTCAACACTGTACCATAGACTCAGCACTGCACCATAGACTCAACAATGTCACCCATAGACTCAGCACTGCACCATAGACTCAACACTGCACCATAGACTCAGCACTAACACCACAGACTCAACACTGCACCATAGACTCAAAACTGCACCATAGACTCAGCACGGCACCACAGACTCAACACTGCACCATAGACTCAGCACTGCACAATAGACTCAACACTGCACCATAGACTCAGCACTAACACCACAGACTCAACACTGCACCAGAGACTCAACACTGCACCATAGACTCAGCACTGCACCATAGACTCAGCACTGCACCATAGACTCAACACTGCACCATAGACTCAGCACTGCACCATATACTCAACACTGGACCATAGACTCAGCACTGCACCATAGATTCAACACTGTACCATAGACTCAACACTGCCCATAGACTCAACACTGCACCACAGACTCAACACTGCACCATAGACTCAGCACTAACACCACAGACTCAACACTGCACCATAGACTCAACACTGCACCATAGACTCAGCACTGCATCGTAGACTCAGCACTGCACCATAGACTCAACACTGCACCATACACTCAACACTGCACCATAGACTCAACACTGCACCATAGACTCAGCACTAACATCACAGACTCAACACTGCACCATAGACTCAACACTGCACCATAGACTCAACAATGCACCATAGACTCAGCACTGCATCATAGACTCAACATTGCACCATAGACTCAACACTGCACCATAGACTCAACACTGCACCATAGACTCAACACTGCACCATAGACTCAGCACTGCATCGTAGACTCAGCACTGCACCATAGACTCAACACTGCACCATAGACTCAACACTGCACCATAGACTCAACACTGCACCATAGACTCAACACTGCACCATAGACTCAGCACTAACATCACAGACTCAACACTGCACCATAGACTCAAAACTGCATCATAGACTCAACACTGCACCATAGACTCAACACTGCACCATAGACTCAACCCTGCACCATAGAATCAGCACTGCACCATAGACTCAACACTGCACCATAGACTCAACACTGTCACCCATAGACTCAGCACTGCACCATAGACTCAACACTGCACCATAGACTCAACACTGTACCATAGACTCAACACTGCCCATAGACTCAACACTACCCATAGACTCAGCACTGCACCATAGACTCAACACTGCACCATAGACTCAGCACTGCACCATAGACTCAACACTGCACCATAGACTCAACACTGCATCATAGACTCAACACTGCACCATAGACTCAGCACTGCACCATAGACTCAACAATGTCACCCATACACTCAGCACTGCACCATAGACTTAACACTGCACCATAGACTCAGCACTAACACCACATACTCAGCACTGCACCATAGACTCAACACTGCACCATAGACTCAGCACTGCACCACAGACTCAACACTGTAACATAGACTCAACACTGCCCATAGACTCAACACTGCACCACAGACTCAACACTGCACCACAGACTCAACACTGCACCATAGACTCAGCACTGCACCACAGACTCAACACTGTAACATAGACTCAACACTGCCCATAGACTCAACACTGCACCACAGACTCAACACTGCACCATAGACTCAACACTGCACCATAGACTCAACACTGCCCATAGACTCAACACTGCACCATAGACTCAACACTGCACCACAGACTCAACACTGCACCACAGACTCAACACTGACACCATAGACTCAACACTGTACCATAGACTCAACACTGCCCATAGACTCAACACTGCACCATAGACTCAACACTGCACCATAGACTCAACACTGCACCATAGACTCAACACTGTTCCATAGACTCAACACTGCACCATAGACTCAGCACTGCATCGTAGACTCAGCACTGCACCATAGACTCAACACTGCACCATAGACTCAACACTGCACCATAGACTCAACACTGCACCATAGACTCAACACTGCACCATAGACTCAGCACTAACATCACAGACTCAACACTGCACCATAGACTCAACACTGCACCATAGACTCAACAATGCACCATAGACTCAGCACTGCATCATAGACTCAACACTGCACCATAGACTCAACACTGCACCATAGACTCAGCACTGCATCGTAGACTCAGCACTGCACCATAGACTCAACACTGCACCATAGACTCAACACTGCACCATAGACTCAACACTGCACCACAGACTCAACACTGCACCATAGACTCAGCACTGCACCATAGACTCAACACTGCACCATAGACTCAACACTGTCACCCATAGACTCAGCACTGCACCATAGACTCAACACTGCACCATAGACTCAACACTGTACCATAGACTCAACACTGCCCATAGACTCAACACTACCCATAGACTCAGCACTGCACCATAGACTCAACACTGCACCATAGACTCAGCACTGCACCATAGACTCAACACTGCACCATAGACTCAACACTGCATCATAGACTCAACACTGTACCATAGACTCAGCACTGCACCATAGACTCAACAATGTCACCCATAGACTCAGCACTGCACCATAGACTCAACACTGCACCATAGACTCAGCACTAACACCACAGACTCAACACTGCACCATAGACTCAAAACTGCACCATAGACTCAGCACGGCACCACAGACTCAACACTGCACCATAGACTCAGCACTGCACAATAGACTCAACACTGCACCATAGACTCAGCACTAACACCACAGACTCAACACTGCACCAGAGACTCAACACTGCACCATAGACTCAGCACTGCACCATAGACTCAGCACTGCACCATAGACTCAACACTGCACCATAGACTCAGCACTGCACCATATACTCAACACTGGACCATAGACTCAGCACTGCACCATAGATTCAACACTGTACCATAGACTCAACACTGCCCATAGACTCAACACTGCACCACAGACTCAACACTGCACCATAGACTCAGCACTGCACCATATACTCAACACTGGACCACAGACTCAACACTGTACCATAGACTCAACACTGCCCATAGACTCAACACTGCACCATAGACTCAGCACTGCACCATAGACTCAGCACTGCACCATAGACTCAACACTGCACCATAGACTCAGCACTGTACATATACTCAACACTGGACCATAGACTCAGCACTGCACCATAGACTCAACACTGCACCATAGACTCAACACTGCACCATAGACTCAACACTGCACCATAGACTCAACACTGCACCATAGACTCAACACTGCACCATAGACTCAGCACTAACACCACAGATTCAACACTGCACCATAGACTGAACACTGCCCACAGACTCAACACTGCACCATAGACTCTGCACTGCACCGTAGACTCAACACTGCACCATAGACTCAACAATGCACCATAGACTCAACACTGCACCATAGACTCAGCACTAACACCACAGACTCAACACTGCACCATAGACTCAGCACTAACACCACAGACTCAACACTGCACCATAGACTCAACACTGCACCATAGACTCAGCACTAACACCATAGACTCAGCACTGCACCATAGACTCAACACTGCACCATAGACTCAACACTAACACCATAGACTCAACACTGCACCATAAACTCAACACTAACACCATAGACACAACACTGCACCATAGACTCAACACTGCACCATAGACTCAACACTGCACCATAGACTCAACACTGCACCATAGACTCAACACTGCACCATAGACTCAGCACTGCATCGTAGACTCAGCACTGCACCATAGACTCAACACTGCACCATAGACTCAACACTGCACCATAGACTCAACACTGCACCATAGACTCAGCACTGCATCATAGACTCAACACTGCACCATAGACTCAACACTGCACCATAGACTCAGCACTGCATCGTAGACTCAGCACTGCACCATAGACTCAACACTGCACCATAGACTCAACACTGCACCATAGACTCAACACTGAACCACAGACTCAACACTGCACCATAGACTCAGCACTGCACCATAGACTCAACACTGCACCATAGACTCAACACTGTCACCCATAGACTCAGCACTGCACCTTAGACTCAACACTGCACCATAGACTCAACACTGTACCATAGACTCAACACTGCCCATAGACTCAACACTACCCATAGACTCAGCACTGCACCATAGACTCAACACTGCACCATAGACTCAGCACTGCACCATAGACTCAACACTGCACCATAGACTCAACACTGCATCATAGACTCAACACTGTACCATAGACTCAGCACTGCACCATAGACTCAACAATGTCACCCATAGACTCAGCACTGCACCATAGACTCAACACTGAACCATAGACTCAGCACTAACACCACAGACTCAACACTGCACCATAGACTCAAAACTGCACCATAGACTCAGCACGGCACCACAGACTCAACACTGCACCATAGACTCAGCACTGCACAATAGACTCAACACTGCACCATAGACTCAGCACTAACACCACAGACTCAACACTGCACCAGAGACTCAACACTGCACCATAGACTCAGCACTGCACCATAGACTCAGCACTGCACCATAGACTCAACACTGCACCATAGACTCAGCACTGCACCATATACTCAACACTGGACCATAGACTCAGCACTGCACCATAGATTCAACACTGTACCATAGACTCAACACTGCCCATAGACTCAACACTGCACCACAGACTCAACACTGCACCATAGACTCAGCACTGCACCATATACTCAACACTGGACCACAGACTCAACACTGTACCATAGACTCAACACTGCCCATAGACTCAACACTGCACCATAGACTCAGCACTGCACCATAGACTCAGCACTGCACCATAGACTCAACACTGCACCATAGACTCAGCACTGTACATATACTCAACACTGGACCATAGACTCAGCACTGCACCATAGACTCAACACTGCACCATAGACTCAACACTGCACCATAGACTCAACACTGCACCATAGACTCAACACTGCACCATAGACTCAACACTGCACCATAGACTCAGCACTAACACCACAGATTCAACACTGCACCATAGACTGAACACTGCCCACAGACTCAACACTGCACCATAGACTCTGCACTGCACCGTAGACTCAACACTGCACCATAGACTCAACAATGCACCATAGACTCAACACTGCACCATAGACTCAGCACTAACACCACAGACTCAACACTGCACCATAGACTCAGCACTAACACCACAGACTCAACACTGCACCATAGACTCAACACTGCACCATAGACTCAGCACTAACACCATAGACTCAACACTGCACCATAGACTCAACACTAACACCATAGACTCAACACTGCACCATAGACTCAACACTAACACCATAGACTCAACACTGCACCATAGACTCAACACTGCACCATAGACTCAACACTGCCCATAGACTCAACACTGCCCATAGACTCAACACTGCACCATAGACTCAGCACTAACACCATAGACTCAGCACTGCACCATAGACTCAACACTGCACCATAGACTCAGCACTGCACCATAGACTCAACACTGCCCATAGATTCATCACTTCCCATAGACTCAACACTAACACCATAGACTCAACACTGCACCATAGACTCAACACTGCACCATAGACTCAACACTGCACCATTGACTCAACACTGTACCATAGACTCAACACTGCACAATAGACTCAACACTGCACCATAGACGCAACACTACACCATAGACTCAACACTGCACCATAGACTCAACACTGTACCATAGACTCAACACTGCACAATAGACTCAACACTGCCCATAGACTCAACACTAACACCATAGACTCAGCACTAACACCATAGACTCAACACTGTACCATAGACTCAACACTAACACCATAGACTCAACACTAACACCATAGACACAACACTGCACAATAGACTCAGCACTACACCATCGACACAACACTGCACCATAGACTCAACACTGCACCATAGACTCAACACTGCACCATCGACACAACACTGCACCACAGACTCAACACTAACACCATAGACTCAGCACTGCACCATAGACACAACACTGCCCCATAGACTCAACACTGACACCACAGACTCAACACTAACACCATAGACTCAACACTAACACCATAGACTCAACACTGCACAATAGACTCAGCGCTGCACCACAGACTCACCACTGCCCCCTTACATTTACACCGCCCATCGATTCACAGTGCACATCTTAACCTGGACCTCCCCTAGGCCAACTTCAGCCACATGGCCATTGAGCTCTGGGGATAGACCAAGGTGTGGTGCTGCTCACAACGCCATCTGCTACACTCCAAAGCACTTGCCCTGGCAACTTGAGTCAGCTATACACGGGTGTTAGAGTGCTTTGGTACGTGAGCTCTCTTCTTCACATCTCTGTCATCTCTCTCTCTCTCTGTGTGGCTTCCTGTGCAATTTCCTGCAGCTCGCAGAGAGACAAAGACGGATGAGTTACGCGCAAACACAACCCAGATTGTAATAATGTCCGTGTTAGGATGGTAGATGGCCGTGTTGGGTTCATAATGGCAGAGTGGGTGGGTTCACAATTTGCTGTATCAGTCACACACTCACTCACTCTCTCATTCACACTCACTCAAACTCACTCACACACTCACTCACACACTCACTCACACACACTCACTCACTCTCTCATTCACACTCACTCAAACTCACTCACACACTCACTCACACACTCACTCACACACACTCACTCACACACACTCACTCACACACATACACTCACACACTCACTCACACACTCACACACTCACTCACTCTCACACACTCACTCACTCTCACACACCCACACACTCACTCACAGTCACTCACTCAAACTCACTCACACTCACTCACACTCACTCACTCTCACACACTCACTCACTCTCTCACACTCACTCACACACACACTCACACTCTCACACTTACTCACACACTCAATCTCACACACTCACTCTCTCACACTCACTCACACATTCACTCACTCTCTCACACTCACTCACACTAAATCACACACACACACTCACTCTCACACTCACTCTCATACCCACTCTCACACACTCACTCTCACACACCCACACACTCACTCACTCTCACTCACTAACACTCACTCTCAATCACACTCACTCACACTCACTCACACTCACTGTCTCACACTCACTCACACTCACTCTCACACTCACTCTCACTCACTCACACTCACTCACACACTCACTCAGTCACACACACTCACTCATACACTCAAAGACAAAGACAAAGATCCCTCATATAGCCTTAACAGACTGTGGGGGCAAGTGCTGTTAGCGAGCACCTATGAAGGCCGGAACGGTACACGAGGGGTGGGTGGCCAGCACCACGCCTGACCGCCTTTGTCTCCCCAGTGGCGATGTTTACTACACACCGCACCAGGTACTCATTTGAGGCTGAGTCGACCTAGGGGAGGCCCGGGACCGGTTCAGATAATCGTCACTGGTGTTGGCCGTGAGCGGGAATCGAACCCGGGTCGCCAGGTTCATAGCGCAGCGTAGCGCTAACCGCTGCACCACCGCTCCCCACTCACACTCACACACACAGATACACACACACTCACAAACACCCACACAAATACCCACACACACACACTCACAAACACTCTCACACTTACTTACACTCACTCACACTCACTCACACACTCACTCACTATCACACACTCACTCACACTCACTCACACACACTCACTTTCACACTCACTTTCACACTCACTCTCACCCATTCACTCACACACTCACTCTCTCACAACTCACTCACACTCTCTCACTCTCACTCACTCACTCGCTCTCACACACCCACACACTCACTCACTCACACTAACTAACACTCACTCTCACTCACACACTCACTCTCAAACACCCACACACTCACTCACTCACACTCACTCACACTCACGCACTATCACACACTCACTGTCTCACACTCACTCACACACTCACTGTCTCACACTCACTCACACACTCACTGTCTCACACTCACTCACACACTCACTGTCTCACACTCACTCACACACTCACTCACTCACACTCGCCCACTCACTCTCTCACACTCACACACTCACTCTCACACATTCACTCACACTCACTCACTCTCTCACACTTACTCACTCACTCCCACTCCCACACTCTCCCACAATCACTCACTCACACTCCCACACTCACTCACACACTCACTCACACTCCCACACTCACTCACACACTCACACTCGCTCACACTCCCACACTCACTCCCACTCCCACAATCACTCACTCACTAACCCAAACTCACTCACAATACCACACTCATTCACTCTCACACACTCATTCACTAACCCAAACACACTCAGTTACTCACTCCCACACTCACTCAAACACTCACTAAAACACTCTCTCACACTCCCACACTCACTCACACACTCACTCACACTCCCAGACTCACTCACACACTCTCTCACACTGCCACACTCACTCACTAACCCAAACTCACTCACAATCCCACACTCATTCACTCTCACACACTCATTCACTAACCCAAACACACTCAGTTACTCACTCCCACACTCACTCCCACACTCACTCAAACACTCACTCACACTCCCACACTCACTCACACTCCCACACTCACTCACACACTCACTCACACTGCCACACTCGCTCACTAACCCAAACTCACTCACAATCCCACACTCATTCACTCTCACACACTCATTCACTAACCCAAACACACTCAGTTACTCACTCCCACACTCACTCAAACACTCACTAAAACACTCTCTCACACTCCCACACTCACTCACACACTCACTCACACTCCCAGACTCACTCACACACTCTCTCACACTGCCACACTCACTCACTAACCCAAACTCACTCACAATCCCACACTCATTCACTCTCACACACTCATTCACTAACCCAAACACACTCAGTTACTCACTCCCACACTCACTCCCACACTCACTCAAACACTCACTCACACTCCCACACTCACTCACACTCCCACACTCACTCACACACTCACTCACACTGCCACACTCGCTCACTAACCCAAACTCACTCACAATCCCACACTCATTCACTCTCACACACTCATTCACTAACCCAAACACACTCAGTTACTCACTCCCACACTCACTCAAACACTCACTCACACTCCCACACTCACTCACACACTCACTCACACTCCCACACTCACTCACACACTCACTCACACTGCCACACTCACTCACTAACCCAAACTCACTTACAATCCCACACTCACTCACTAACCCAAACTCACTCACAATCCCACACTCACTCACTAACCCAAACTCACTCACACTCACTCACACACTCATTCACACTCACTCATTCAAACCCCCACACACACTCCCACACACACTCCCACACTCACAATCCCACACTCACTCAGTTACTCACTTCCACACTCACTCACACACACACTCACTCTCACTCACACACACACTCACTCACACACTCACTCACACACTCACTCACAACCTCACTCACACACTCACTCACACACTCGCTCTCACTCACTCACACACTCACACTCTCACACTCACTCCCACACTCACTCACACACTCACTCACACTCACACACTCACTCACACTCCTACACTCACTCACACACTCACTCACTCACACACTCACTCACACTCCTACACTCACTCACACACTCACTCACACACTCCCACACTCACTCACACACTCACTCACACTCCCACACTCACTCACACACTCACACTCACACACTCACTCACACTCACACACTCACTCACACACTCACTCACACTCACTCACACACTCACTCACACTCCCACACTCACTCACACACTCACACTCATTCAAACCCCCACACTCACTCACACTCACACTCCCACACTCACTCACACACTCACACTCATTCACACTCACACACTGACTCACACACTCACTCACACACTCACTCCCACACTCACTCACACTCCCACACTCACTCACACTCACTCACACACTCACTCACACTCCCACACTCACTCACACACTCACTCACACACTCATTCACACTCCCACACTCGCTCTCACTCCCACTCACATTCCCACACTAACTCACACACACTCACTCACACACTCACTCACACACTCACTCACACACTCACTCACTCACACAATCCCACACTCACTCAGTTACTCACTTCCACACTCACTCACACACTCAATCACACACTGACTCACACACTCACTCAAACACTCACTCACACACTCACTCACACTCCCACACTCACTCACACTCCCACACTCACTCACACCCCCACACTCACTCACACACTCATTCACACTCCCACACTCACTCACACACTCACTCACATACTCACTCCCACACTCACTCTCACTCCCACTCACATTCCCACACTAACTCACACACACTCACTCACACACTCACTCACACACTCACTCACTCACACAATCTCACACTCACTCAGTTACTCACTCACACACTCACTCACACACTCACTCACACTCCCACACTCACTCAACTCACGGCCATTGATTGACTTGCATCCCACTGGGATTTTTGCACGCAGCTTTGATACGCGGTGCTTTTTTCTCGAAGGCTTTGCCGGTTTTTCCACGGATTTTTCTGTTGCTCGCAGTCACTTTAAGACGTTTTCATGTTCAAGTTTTTGATCTGTTTGCGGTTGCACCACCATTCAAGAGTCGAATGACTCACATGCCTCTATACCTAATTAATAAACTGAACTGATCTGATCTCGACAACCAATACCGATACCCGCCTTTAGCCACTTAATGACGATGACGTTACCAGAATGAGGGAGTGAATGAGCGTTAGAGTGAGTGTTAGAGTGAGTGTTAGAGTGAGTGTTAGAGTGAGTGTTAGAGTGAGTGTTAGTGTGAGTGTTAGAGTGAGTGAGTGTTAGAGTGAGTGTTAGAGTGAGTGTTAGAGTGAGTGAGTGTTAGAGTGAGTGTTAGAGTGAGTGAGTGTTAGAGTGAGTGTTAGTGAGTGTTAGAGTGAGTGTTAGAGTGAGTGTTAGTGAGTGTTAGAGTGTTAGAGTGAGTGTTAGAGTGAGTGAGTGTTAGAGTGAGTGTTAGAGTGAGTGAGTGTTAGAGTGAGTGTTAGTGAGTGTTAGTGAGTGTTAGTGTGAGTGTTAGAGTGAGTGTTAGAGTGAGTGTTAGAGTGAGTGAGTGTTAGTGAGAGTTAGTGAGTGTTAGAGTGAGTGTTAGTGAGTGTTAGAGTGAGTGTTAGTGAGTGTTAGTGAGTGTTAGTGAGTGTTAGTGAGTGTTAGAGTGAGTGTTAGTGAGTGTTAGTGAGTGTTAGTGAGTGTTAGAGAGAGTGTTAGAGTGAGTGTTAGAGTGAGTGTTAGAGTGAGTGTTAGAGTGAGTGTTAGAGTGAGTGAGTGTTAGTGAGAGTTAGTGAGTGTTAGAGTGAGTGTTAGTGAGTGTTAGTGAGTGTTTGTTAGTGTTAGAGTGAGTGTTAGAGTGAGTGTTAGTGAGTGTTAGTGTGAGTGAGTGAGTGTTAGAGTGAGTGTTAGAGTGAGTGTTAGAGTGAGTGTTAGTGAGTGTTAGAGTGAGTGTTAGTGAGTGTTAGTGAGTGTTAGAGTGAGTGTTAGTGAGTGTTAGTGAGTGTTAGTGAGTGTTAGAGTGAGTGTTAGTGAGTGTTAGAGTGAGTGTTAGAGTGAGTGAGGGAGTGTTAGTGAGGGAGTGAGTGAGTGTTAGAGTGAGGGAGTGTTAGAGTGAGTGTTAGAGTGAGTGTTAGTGAGTGAGTGTTAGAGTGAGGGAGTGTTAGAGTGAGTGTTAGAGTGAGTGTTAGAGTGAGTGAGTGTTAGAGTGGGGGAGTGTTAGAGTGAGTATTAGAGTGAGTGTTAGAGTGAGTGTTAGAGTGAGTGAGTGTTAGAGTGAGTGAGTGTTAGAGGGAGTGTTAGAGTGAGTGAGTGTTAGAGTGAGTGAGTGTTAGAGAGAGGGAGTGTTAGAGTGGGGGAGTGTTAGAGTGAGTGTTAGAGTGAGTGAGTGTTAGAGTGAGTGAGTGAGTGGGTGAGTGAGGGAGTGAGTGAGCGTTAGAGTGAGTGTTAGAGTGAGTGTTAGAGTGAGTGTTAGAGGGAGGGAGTGAGTGTTAGAGTGAGTGTTAGAGTGAGTGTTAGAGGGAGGGAGTGAGTGTTAGAGTGAGTGTTAGAGTGAGTGTTAGAGGGAGGGAGTGAGTGTTAGAGTGAGTGTTAGAGTGAGGGAGTGAGTGTTAGAGTGAGGGAGTGTTAGAGTGAGGGAGTGTTAGAGTGAGTGTTAGAGTGAGTGTTAGAGTGAGTGTTAGAGTGAGTGAGTGTTAGAGTGAGTGAGTGGGTGAGTGTTAGAGTGAGTGAGTGGGTGAGTGAGGGAGTGAGTGAGTGTTAGAGTGAGTGTTAGAGGGAGTGAGTGAGTGTTAGAGTGAGTGTTAGAGTGAGTGTTAGAGTGAGTGAGTGTTAGAGTGAGTGAGTGAGTGGGTGAGTGTTAGAGTGAGTGAGTGGGTGAGTGAGGGAGTGAGTGAGCGTTAGAGTGAGTGTTAGAGTGGGTGTTAGAGGGAGGGAGTGAGTGTTAGAGTGAGTGTTAGAGTGAGTGGGTGTTAGAGGGAGTGAGTGCTTGTGCCAGGCCATGTGCACCCTGAGGCCACGTGAAGTGTCGAACGCCCGCTGGCAGGAGGTCACGGGGCAGACCCAGCAGGTGCCACGGGTCGACTGACTGAGATTATATATATGCAAAAGACAAAGATCCCCCGTATAGCCTGTAACAGACTGTAGGGGCAAGTGCTCTTAGCAAGCAGCACCTATGAAGACCGGTAACGGTACACGAGGGGGTGGGTGGCCAGCACCACGCCCGACCGCCTTTGTCTCCCCCAGTGGCGATGTTTGCTACACACCGCACCAGGTACTCATTTGAGGCTGAGTCGACCTAGGGGAGGCCCGGGACCGGTTCAGAAAATCGTCACTGTGGTGTTGGTGGCCGTGAGCGGGAATCGAACCCGGGTCGCCAGGTTCATAGCGCAGCGTAGCGCTAACCGCTGCACCACCGCTCCCCCCTATATATACACACATAGACACACGTGCGGACGTCAGATACATGCACGATGAGCTTGTTTACTCACCGTGTGTCGCCCGTCCTGCTGATCTATGGGTCTCTGTGAGGTCTCTATGGGTCTGTGTGGGTCTCTGTGAGGTCTCTATGGGTCTGTGTGGGTCTCTGTGAGGTCTGTATGGGTCGGTGTGGGTCTCTGTGAGGTCTCTATGGGTCTGTGTGGGTCTCTGTGAGGTCTGTATGGGTCGGTGTGGGTCTCTGTGAGGTCTCTATGGGTCGGTGTGGGTCTCTGTGAGGTCTCTATGGGTCTGTGGGTCACTGTGGGTCTCTATGGGTCTGGGTCTCTGTGAGGTCTCTATGGGTCTGTGGGTCACTGTGGGTCTCTATGGGTCTGTGGGTCTCTGTGGGTCTCTATGGGTCTGGGTCTCTGTGAGGTCTCTATGGGTCTGGGTGTCTGTGGGTCTCTATGGGTCTGTGGGTCTCTGTGGGTCTCTGTGGGTCTCTGTGGGTCTCTATGGGTCGGTGAGTCTCTGTGGGTCTCTATGGGTCGGTGAGTCTCTGTGGGTCTCTATGGGTCTGTGGGTCACTGTGGGTCTCTATGGGTCTGTGGGTCTCTGTGGGTCTCTATGGGTCTGGGTCTCTGTGAGGTCTCTATGGGTCTGGGTGTCTGTGGGTCTCTATGGGTCTCTATGGGTCTGTGGGTCTCTGTGGGTCTCTGTGAGGTCTCTGTGGGTCTCTGTGGGTCTCTATGGGTCGGTGAGTCTCTGTGGGTCTCTATGGGTCTGTGGGTCACTGTGGGTCTCTATGGGTCTGTGGGTCTCTGTGGGTCTCTATGGGTCTGGGTCTCTGTGAGGTCTCTATGGGTCTGTGAGTCTCTGTGGGTCTCTATGGGTCTGTGAGTCTCTGTGGGTCTCTATGGGTCTGGGTCTCTGTGAGGTCTCTATGGGTCTGGGTGTCTGTGGGTCTCTATGGGTCTCTATGGGTCTGTGGGTCTCTGTGGGTCTCTGTGAGGTCTCTGTGGGTCTCTGTGGGTCTCTATGGGTCGGTGAGTCTCTGTGGGTCTCTATGGGTCTGTGAGTCTCTGTGGGTCTCTATGGGTCTGGGTCTCTGTGGGTCTCTATGGGTCTGGGTGTCTGTGGATCTCTATGGGTCTCTATGGGTCTGTGGGTCTCTGTGGGTCTCTGTGGGTCTCTGTGGGTCTCTGTGGGTCTTTATGGGTCTGGGTCTCTGTGGGTCTCTATGGGTCTGTGGCTTTCTGTGGGTCTCTATGGGTCTGTGGGGTCCTGTGGGTCTCTATGGGTCTGTGAGTCTCTGTGGGTCTCTATGGGTCTGTGGGTTTCTATGGGTCTCTATGGGTCTGTGGGTTTCTGTGGGTCTCTATGGGTTTGTGGGTTTCTGTGGGTCTCTATGGGTCTGTGGGTCTCTGTGGGTCTCTATGGGTCTGTGAGTCTCTGTGGGTCTCTATGGGTCTGGGTCTCTGTGGGGTCTCTGTGGGTCTCTGTGGGTCTCTATGGGTCGGTGAGTCTCTGTGGGTCTCTATGGGTCTGGGTGTCTGTGGGTCTCTATGGGTCTGTGGGTCTCTATGGGTCTCTGTGGGTCTCTATGGGTCTGTGGGTCTCTGTGGGGTCTCTTTGGGTCTCGGTATCTGTGGGTCTCTGTGGGTTTGTGGGTCTGTGGGTCTCTGTGTGTCTCTATGGGTCTCTATGTGTCTGGGTCTCTATGTGTCTGGGTCTCTATCTGTCTGGGTCTCTATGTGTCTGGGTCTCTGCGGGTCTCTATGTGTCTGGGTCTCTATGTGTCTGGGTCTCTATGGGTCTCTATGTGTCCGGGACTCTATGTGTCTGGGTTTCTGCGGGTCTCTATGTGTCTGGGTCTCTATGTGTCTGGGTTTCTATGTGTCTGGGTCTCTATGTGTCTGTGTCTCTATCTGTCTGGGTCTCTATGTGTCTGGGTCTCTATGTGTCTGGGTCTCTGTGGGTCTCTATGTGTCTGGGTCTCTATGTGTCTGGGTCTCTATGGGTCTCTATGTGTCTGGGTCTCTATTTATCTGGGTCTCTATGTATCTGGGTCTCTATGGGTCTCTATGTGTCTGAGTCTCTATGGGTCTCTATGTGTCCGGGTCTCTGTGGGTCTCTATGTGTCTGGGTCTCTGTGGGTCTCTATGTGTCTGGGTCTCTATGGGTCTCTATGTGTCTGGGTCTCTGCGGGTCTCTATGTGTCTGGGTCTCTATGTGTCTGGGTCTCTATGGGTCTCTATGTGTCTGGGTCTCTGCGGGTCTCTATGTGTCTGGGTCTCTATGGGTCTCTATGTGTCTGGGTCTCTATGTGTCTGGGTCTCTATGTGTCTGGGTCTCTGTGTGTCTGGGTCTCTATGTGTCCGGGTCTCTGCGGGTGTCTGTGTGTGGCGTCAGCAATGCCAGGAGGCAGGGCTGTGACTCTCTACAGTGAGACGAACGCCTCTAACGCCGAGCTCCCTTCTGCTGTTCTCCGTGGGCGAGCTCAGCTGTGCCCTCTCCTCCTCCTCCTCCTGCTGTCGGGGTCTCCTTCAATTCGCGTGCAGCGGTTGCAGTGGGCGAACACCGGAATTATTGTCTCGCATCACTTGGATGCGGGCAGAAAGTTATCCCGTGTGCAAGGAGTCAACTTTTTTGGGGGGGGGTCCAAATCTTCCAGGGGGTCTGGGGGTCCTCCCCTCCCATCCCCCCCCTCCCCCCAGAAATAAAAATCTCAATTTGAAAACGAATTTCCTGCCATTTCCTAACTGAAATATTTTTTTTAAAAAAAATTATCTAACGCGTAGGATGGACTTTTATTATTTTATTTTTAACATTAATGTCTAATAGTGTTATTGTATTACATTGTTCCGTTTTTTAAAAAAAAATTATTGCTTCTTTGTATGTTTAAGGCAGAGATTAGGGATTAATAAAGTACAACCATGACCACAATCACATAAACATAAATCTGTTTTATAGCAATAAATTGGGGGGGGAGACATTTTGAGCATATTTGGGGGAGGGGGATGTGTCCCCCCAATATATAATAATTATATTACATTATAATATATTATAATTATATTATCATATATTATAATTACATTATTATATATTTTAAATATATTATAATTATATTATAATTATATTATTATATTATAATTATATTATAATGTATTTTAATATATTTTAATTATATTAGAATATATTTAATTATATTATAATTATATTATAATGTATTATTATATTATAATAAATATCCCTATTATATTATTATACTCTAATTATATTTTTATATTCTAATATATTATAATATATCATGATTATATTATAATATATCTTAAGTACGGCCTGGATTCCATGGTATAGCCGCTGTTCACCGCGAGCTGTACAGTACAGGCTCTGATGGTGTCATTGTCCTTGTACTGGTCGCCTTCTGTTGTTGTTGTTGTTGTTGTTCCTCCTCTCTGGTCTGACGGCACTGGTGACGAGGCGAGACCGCCTCTGCTGTAGACCAATCCGTTTCAATGACCATGGGAACATTAGCAGTTTGTTTGCATGTCCGCAAAACAGGTACTGCATGTGTGGTTGATGCAGTAACTTGATTCCTTGCGAGAGGTTTCATCTTTTTTTTCTCGTTTGAACGTCT
>NW_027422597.1:1433547-1453547 GCF_048934315.1 Petromyzon marinus
ACTCCGTACTACAACAACCACAAGACAACTTAGATTAAGGCCATCAGTGTAACTCCGTACTACAACAACAACCACAAGACAACTTAGATTAAGGCCATCAGTGTAACTCCGTACTACAACAACAACCACAAGAAAACTTAGAATAAGGCCGTCAGTCTAACTCCGTACTACAACAACAACCACGAGAAAACTTAGAATAAGGCCGTCAGTCTAACTCCGTACTACAACAACAACCACAAGAAAACTTAGATTAAGACCATCAGACTAACTACGTACTACAACAACAACCAAAAGAAAACTTAGAATAAGACCATCAGTCTAACTACGTACTACAACAACAACCACAAGAAGACTTAGATTAAGGCCATCAGTCTAACTCCGTACTACAACAAAACAAACACGGCCAAGCCAAAAAAACGTCTTCGACATCACCAAAATAAAAATAAATTAATAAGACAATGCCACTATCAGAACATTCATAGCCCGGGGGTGAGTAGCTACATAATGGGACCTTTTGATGCTCGCAATAACAAAAAAACAACAAGCTTCCATTTTGGTGTTTGTGCATATTTTGATTTAAAAAAAATTTTACATCATGCTAATTTCTCACATTAACATAGCCACTTCGGTGTCCAGTTACATGCTAATTTCTCACTTTAACATCGCTAGACCCAGCAACTCCTTTATAACCCTCGGGCTGCACACATTTCAACACCTTTGAAACAGTCTGCATCGGCAGCAGGCCACGCTTTTTTTCCCCCCCACCTGATGACGGACGCCTGTTGTGCTGCGCCCGAAACGTCGTGATTTATTTCATTGTATACCTACTACGTGATGCCTTTATCGAAATGACCAAAGGGTATGGATTCCCTGCAAGTCACGAAAGCTTCAAATCAAGAATGATTTTTTTATCATTATTATTGTTTGAACATCTGAAGACGACTCCCGTTATCGTTGCCAGAGAGGGCCTAAACGCGGACACTCGTTCCGCATGCACCATAGTTCCATAGTTCCATTTATTTGGTTTAGAGCCCGGTGAGCCATTCGGCTCTTGAATCGGAGTGCAACCGCAGCAAACAAAAACACAAAAACACGAACAAGAAAAACATCTTAAAGGGGTGCCTCTGCGGATGTGTATGCTTTGAATTGAACTACTTCAATGCTAAATTCTATGCTAATTCCTTTGTCAAGGGGTGCCTCTGCGGATGTGTATGCTTTAACTGAGCTATTCCAATGCTAAATTATATGCGAATTCCTTTATCAAGGGGTGCCTCTGCGGATGTGTATGCTTTAACTTTAACATAGCTATTTCTGTGACCAGTCACAAGCTAATCATTCAGCCATTTCAATGCTAAATTATATGCTAATTCCTTTGTCAAGGCGCTTTGTTTCCTCTCACACAGCTTAAAGGCCGTGATCTGAACGTGGCTCTTTCACTCCAGCGCTGTCCTACCAGACAGTCTCGTCCCTTCACCTGATGAAGGCCGCTTGTGTTGTGGCCGAAACGTCGTGAGAATATTATTGTGTTATTTTATTTTATCAATTTATTATTTTATTCTCATTCTACGTGACTTTACCGAAAGAACAAAAGAAGATCTTAAAGTGACTACGTGTTGACTGTACAAACAGAAAATCCAGGGGAAAAAAAAAATATCAAAATATTCCTGAAATAAGCACCGTTACAGCAACGCTGTGCAAAAAATCCCAGTGGGATGCAAGTCAAACAACAACAACAACCACAAGACAACTTAGATTAAGGCCATCAGTATAACTCAGTACTACAACATCCCTAGAATAAGGCCATCAGTCTAACTCCGTACTACAACAACAACCACAAGACAACTTAGAATAAGGCCATCAGTCTAACTCCATACTACAACAACAACAACAACCACAAGACAACTTAGAATAAGGCCGTCAGTCTAACTCCGTACTACAACAACAACAACAAGAACACTTAGAATAAGGCCGTCAGTCTAACTTCGTACTACAACAACAAGAAAACTTAGATTAAGGCCATCAGTTTAACTCCGTACTACAACAACAACCACAAGAAAACTTAGATTAAGGCCATCAGTATAACTCCGTACTACAACAACAACCACAAGACAACTTAGATTAAGGCGGTCAGTCTAACTCCGTACTACAACAACAACAACCACAAGAAAACTTAGATTAAGGCCATCAGTCTAACTCCGTACTACAGCAACAACCACAAGAAAACTTAGAATAAGGCCGTCAGTCTAACTCCGTACTACAACAACAACCACAAGACAACTTAGAATAAGGCCATCAGTCTAACTCCGTACTACAACAACAACCACAAGAAAACTTAGATTAAGGCCGTCAGTCTAACTCCGTACTACAACAACAACAACCACAAGAAAACTTAGATTAAGGCCGTCAGTCTAACTCCGTACTACAACAACAACAACCACAAGAAAACTTAGATTAAGGCCATCAGTCTAACTCCGTACTACAGCAACAACCACAAGAAAACTTAGAATAAGGCCGTCAGTCTAACTCCGTACTACAACAACAACCACAAGACAACTTAGAATAAGGCCATCAGTCTAACTCCGTACTACAACAACAACCACAAGAAAACTTAGATTAAGGCCGTCAGTCTAACTCCGTACTACAACAACAACAACCACAAGAAAACTTAGATTAAGGCCGTCAGTCTAACTCCGTACTACAACAACAACCACAAGACAACTTAGAATAAGGCCGTCAGTCTAACTCCGTACTACAACAACAACCACAAGAACACTTAGAATAAGGCCGTCAGTCTAACTCCGTACTACAACAACAACCACAAGAACACTTACAATAAGGCCGTCAGTCTAACTCCGTACTACAGCAACAACCACAAGAACACTTAGAATAAGGCCATCAGTCTAACTCCGTACTACAACAACAACAACAACCACAAGACAACTTAGATTAAGGCCGTCAGTCTAACTCCGTACTACAACAACAACAACAACAACCACAAGAAAACTTATATTAACGCCATCAGTCTAACTCCGTACTACAACAACAACCACAAGAAAACTTAGAATAAGGCCATCAGTCTAACTCCGTACTACAACAACAACCACAAGAATACTTAGAATAAGGCCATCAGTGTAACTCCGTACTACTACAACAACAGCCACAAGAAAACCTAGATTAAGGCCATCAGTCTAACTCCGTACTACAACAACAACCACAAGAATACTTAGAATAAGGCCATCAGTGTAACTCCGTACTACTACAACAACAGCCACAAGAAAACTTAGAATAAGGCCATCAGTGTAACTCCGTACTACTACAACAACAGCCACAAGAAAACTTAGATTAAGGCCATCAGTCTAACTTCGTACTACAACAATAACCACAAGAAAACTTAGAATAAGGCCATCAGTCTAACTCTGTACTACAACAACAACAACCACAAGACAACTTAGATTAAGGCCATCAGTCTAACTCAGTACTACAACAACAACAACAACCACAGGAAAACTTAGATTAAGGCCATCAGTCTAACTCCGTACTACAACAACAACCACAAGAAAACTTAGAATAAGGCCGTCAGTCTAACTCCGCACTACAACAACAACCACAAGAAAACTTAGATTAAGGCCATCAGTCTAACTCCGTACTACAACCACAAGACATCTTAGAATAAGGCCATCAGTCTAACTCCGTACTACAACAACAACCACAAGAAAACTTAGAATAAGGCCGTCAGTCTAACTCCGTACTACAACAACAACAACCACAAGAAAACTTAGAATAAGGCCGTCAGTCTAACTCCGTACTACAACAACATCAACCACAAGAAAACGTAGATTAAGGCCATCAGTCTAACTCCGTACTACAACAACAACCACAAGAAAACTTAGAATAAGGCCATCAGTCTAACTCCGTACTACAACAACAACCACAAGACAACTTAGAATAAGGCCATCAGTCTAACTCCGTACTACAACAACAACAACCACAAGAAAACTTAGATTAAGGCCATTAGTCTAATTCCGTACTACAACAACAACCACAAGACAACTTAGATTAAGGCCATCAGTCCAACTCCATACTACAATAAACAAAAACATGGCCAAAACCCCCCCCCCCCCCAAAAAAAAAACGTTTTCGAAATCACCAAAATAAACAAAGCCATAAAATGCAATGCAACAGTGATCATAGGGACCGTGACCGAATTTGTTGACAATAAACTACATGAATAGCATGTAACACCAAAGCCTGCTATTGCTGGCGCTTGACCGTTGAGACGCTCACCCTTCCACCGTCACGTGGGCACAGGGATGGAGCGAACGTCCCTTTGAATGGGGCCCTTGTTGTTCATATTCACGACCTCGTCATTTTGACATCTGTCGGGGTTAAAAAAAACCTATCACCAAATCTGTCAGGCTGCTGTTCACTGATCTGGGGAGCGGTGGGTTTTTTGCAAGGGGCCCGATGCATCGACAGCGGCCACACGGCTACTGATCGACCTTCGTCCGAAATCAGAAAGGGGTTTTCAGAATCAGAAAGGGTTTTATTCGCCATGTAAGTTCACACCGACACGGAATTTACTTTGGCAGGATGGTGCATACATTCAACATATAGGAATCTAAAATCTTAAATAAGTTTTAAACAAGTCTTACTATAATAAGGGTTAAAAGTCTAACACCAAGGGGCTGAAGTATATAAAATTAAATACATATCGAATATAAAATAGCTTTAAGATATAATTTAAAAATAAAAAAATACAAATAGGGTAACATAGTTAATATCGGCAAGGCGTCGTTATGTAGATCAAATGTTAAAAACAGTGTTAGCCCTTGGCCTTGTTTAACAGGCCAGCAGCAGATGGGAAGAAACTGTTTTTATGGCGTGAGGTTTTGGTCCTGATGGACCGAAGCCTTCTGCCGGAGGGGAGTAGCTGAAAAAAATGATTGGGCAAAGCCCTTTGGGCGGTTGAGCTTTACTGTGGCAGGTTTTTTTTGTTTTGTTTGCGAGACGGGGGCTGTGGTCGTAGGAGTTGCACTGATCTGTGACCAGAGCGTTTTGAAGATGGTGGCGAACAAAATAAAAAGATGCATCGGGATGCGTTGATCGCGTTGGTCCAGTCGGTGCCAGACTTCCCTTGCGAGTTTGCTCACCACACCGTGGCAAACCCGTGCAGTGTGACCCCGCATTTGATGCAGGTGAATTTTAGTTTTCGGGTCACGTACGGCGTGCAGCCGTTTCAATACGGGCCACGGAAAATATGTGTTGTTGTCTATTTTATTTTCACCTACGTGACTTTACCCAATAGAACCAAAGAGTATGGATCCTAGCAGTCACGAAAGCTTTAAATCTAGAATTGTTTCTTTGCGTTTCTCCCCTTGCGATGGGACTTTGTAGGATGAACTTTGAGATTTATTAGGAGGCACGGGGTTGACCAATAAGGTCTTAATTAGTCTGTAATAAGGTAGGTAGTGGTACTGATTAGGAGTTGATGCAGGCAGTAGCGGTGTGTGTACTAGTTGTGAGTGCAGTGGTGGTGGTTGTCTAGTTTTTTCGGTAAAGTCACGTTGAAGAGAAACAACAAAATAAAAAAAAAATATATATATATAAAACAATAAAACATTCTCACGACGTTTCGACCATAACTCAAATGGTCATCTTCAGGTGTGTTGGTTTGCATACATTTATTTTTAAACGGCACATTTATTTATTTATAAAAAACGTTAGCGTCACGCGCAGCGATTTGGCAGTTTACCCAGGACTAGTCCATCTATATTCTGAAAAGAGGAGGGGGGAGACGAATTTTTTTATAATGTATGCTGTCTGAAAGCCACTGTAAGCGTGAACAATCAATTAAGAACTGAAATGGCTTATCAAATCTTTCCAATGATTGCTAAGATAGAATCCATCTTCTCGGTTGAAATTGTCTCTGTGCTTGTATATGTGGATAGCCTCATGAACGAATCTCTCATGGAAGCCAGATGGCTTACAAAGAACCTCTGTCTTGGAGAAGTCAATGGCATGTGAGCCTACTGAATTAGAACAATGATCTGCTATGGCCGAGGTGTTGGTCCTACCGTGTTTAAGGTCTGCTTTGTGTTCACGAATGCGGTCCGAGACATGGCGTTTGGTTTCTCCAATGTAACTACTACCACAGAGGCAACTTAGTTTGTAGACACCAGGGTATTGTATGTCCGGAATCACATCTTTTACAGACGGAACCAGATCACGGATTTTATGTAATGTGTTGAAACGGACCTGTAGGGTAAAGTGATGGTTTTGAAAGGCTCCTCAAGAGGGTTCTTCTTCATGGTTTGAGTGATAGCTTTGCGGATTGTATAGTCGGAGTAACCATTATCCCTAAGAGCTTGGTGTACGTGCTTGAGTTCACTGCTTATGTGTTCCTGGTCGGATATGCATTGGGCTCTATGATACAGAGTCTTGATGAGAGAATTCTTCTGTGATGAATGGTGGTGGGAATCCGGTTTCAGATAAGCATCCGTATGGGTAGCTTTCCTGTAGACAGAGTGGCTCATTGAACCATCAGGTCTCTTTTTAATTAGGACATCCAAAAAAGAATATCTTGCCATCTAGTTCGACTTCCATGTTAAATCTGAATCCATCTTCTCTCATGGTAAATCTGATGGCTGGGTGTATGGAATTGATGTGGTCGAAGAATTGGTCTAGAGCAGGC
This sequence comes from Petromyzon marinus, assembly GCF_048934315.1. Lineage (NCBI taxonomy): Eukaryota > Metazoa > Chordata > Hyperoartia > Petromyzontiformes > Petromyzontidae > Petromyzon > Petromyzon marinus. Next base: position 1,440,239 of record NW_027422597.1, read on the forward strand.
CGGCCATGTGGCCAGATGACAAAAGTGTCATCCACGTACCTCTTCCATAAGGTTGGGCGCAGAGTGGCAGTCTGGATGGCGTCAGTCTCAAATTTATCCATGAAAATGTTAGCTATAACTGGAGAAAGGGGGGAGCCCATTGGGGTGCCCTCAGTTTGTTTGTAGAAAGTTCCATTCCAAGTGAAGTATGTATTGGTTAAACAGTGTCTCACCAGGGGGGGTACCTCAGTGTTTAGTCCTTGATGAACCAAGTCTTCAATGATTGCAATGGTGTCAGGTACAGGAACCTTGGTGAATAAGGAAACTACATCAAAACTAACAAGCAGGTCGTCTGGGGACAGGGAAATACCCTTGATTGTCGATACCAGGTGAGTAGAATTTTGTACCGCAGAGGTGGTCTTTCCAGTGAAAGGACGCAGGATTTCAGACAAAAAACGAGCTATATTCTTAGTTTTTTCGGTAAAGTCACGTTGAAGAGAAACAACAAAATAACAAAATATATATAAAACAATAAAAAATTCTCACGACGTTTCGACCATAACTCAAACGGTCATCATCAGGTGTGTCGGTTTGCATAAATTTATTTTGAAAACGGCATATTTATTTATTTATATATATAAAAATTACGTTTGCGTCACGCGCAACGATTGGCTGTTTGCCAGGACTAGTCCATCTATTTTTTGAAAAGAGGAGGGGGGAGACGAAATTTGTTTTTATGTATGCTGTCTGAAAGCCACTGTAAGCGTGAACAATCAATCAAGAACTGAAATGATTTATCAAATCTTTCCAATGATTGCTAAGATAGAATCCATCTTCTCGGTTGAAATTGTCTCTGTGTTTGTATATGTGGATAGCCTCATGAACGAATCTCTCATGGAAGCCAGATGGCTTACAAAGAACCTCCGTCTTGGAAAAGTCAATGGCATGTGAGCCTACTGAATTAGAACAATGATCTGCTACGGCCGAGGTGTTGGTCCTACCGTGTTTAAGGTCTGCTTTATGTTCACGAATGCGGTCCAAGATATGGCGTTTGGTTTCTCCAATGTAACTACTACCACAGAGGCAACTTAGTTTGTAGACACCAGGGTATTGTATGTCCGGAATCACATCTTTTACAGACGGAACCAGATCACGGATTTTATGTAATGTGTTGAAACGGACCTGGATCTTGTGTTTATTCAAGATTTTGGAGATCTTTTTTGTGATCCCAGCAATGTAGGGTAAAGTGATGGTTTTGAAAGGCTCCTCAAGAGGGTTCTTCTTCATGGTTTGAGTGATAGCTTTGCGGATTGTATAGTCGGAGTAACCATTAGCCCTAAGAGCTTGGTGTACGTGCTTGAGTTCACTGCTTATGTGTTCCTGGTCGGATATGCATTGGGCTCTATGATACAGAGTCTTGATGAGATAATTCTTCTGTGATGGATGGTGGTGGGAATCCGGTTTCAGATAAGCATCCGTATGGGTAGCTTTCCTGTAGACAGAGTGGCTCATTGAACCATCAGGTCTCTTTTTAATTAGGACATCCAAAAAAGGTATCTTGCCATCTATTTCGACTTCCATGGTAAATCTGATGGCTGGGTGTATGGAATTGATGTGGTCGAAGAATTGGTCTAGAGCAGGCCGGCCATGTGGCCAGATGACAAAAGTGTCATCCACGTACCTCTTCCATAAGGTTGGGCGCAGAGTGGCAGTCTGGATGGCGTCAGTCTCAAATTTCTCCATGAAAATGTTAGCTATAACTGGAGAAAGGGGGGAGCCCATTGGGGTGCCCTCAGTTTGTTTGTAGAAAGTTCCATTCCAAGTGAAGTATCTATTGGTTAAACAGTGTCTCACCAGGGGGGGTACCTCAGTGTTTAGTCCTTGATAAACCAAGTCTTCAATGATTGCAATGGTGTCAGGTACAGGAACCTTGGTGAATAAGGAAACTACATCAAAACTGACAAGCAGGTCGTCTGGGGACAGGGAAATACCCTTGATTGTTGATACCAGGTGAGTAGAATTTTGTACCGCAGAGGTGGTCTTTCCAGTGAAAGGACGCAGGATTTCAGACAAAAAACAAGCTAGTTTGTAGGTGGGGGAGCTGATAGTAGAGACTATGGGACGAAGAGGTGTATCAACTTTATGTATTTTTGGTAAGCCGTATAATCTTGGTGGCCTGGCAGCAGAAGGTTTCAACGAAAACTGTTTAGATTGATCAATTAATGCGGTTGAATCAGAAATTATTTTGTTGGTTTGTGTGACGAGGCTGTTGGTGGGATCTCTTTTTATTTTTGTATAACTACCATTGTCGAGTAATTCTTTAATTTTGTTGTTGTATTCTATTTTATCCATGATGACAGTAGCATTGCCTTTGTCAGCTGAGAGGACTACAATATCATTCCTCTTTTTTAATTTATATAATTCAAAACGCTCATCTTTGCTGAGGTTGCTAGCTGGCATCTTAGCGTTTTTGAGGGTTGCAGCGATTTCAGATCTTGCTACGTCTGCAGCGATGTGACCCAGGCCCCTGAGAGCAACGTCTACTTGGGCAATTATATCATTAACTGGTATGTGTTTAGGTGTGACTGCAAAGTTTATACCTTTAGCTAAAACGGATTTCAGACCATCGGAAATAGAACTGTTACTGCGATTAATTACGACTTTATTAACGTCTAACTTTTTGGTGTGTGGGTCCGGTCTTTTGTTGAAGATGAGGTTAAATTTGGAAATCAGGTTTTCCTTACATTTGGTCGACATAGTAGCAGCTGAAGAGGCAGTCATATTGTCTACATGTTCCCAATCCGATGTGGACATTATTGCCGTCAATGATAAGTGTGATTTGTAGAGTGTCTTGTCTAACTGATCTAGTTCTGTGCGTATAAGTCTGATTTTTTCTGAGCTAAGAGCTAAGCTAGTTTTGAAAAGAATTCGTTTCGCATTAGAAGTTACAGCAGCAGAGGTCAGTGTAAATGCGATTGGTATTACCCCAGAGTCGCGGCATCTCTTCAGGAAGGTGAGAGACTCGATCAGCTGAGCTTTCTTATCCCGGAGTTTGTTGAAGGATCTTAAAGTTACGTGAAAACCCTCCCCGTAGTAGGTATTGTTAGGTATTGTTTACCTACGTGACTTTACCTAATAGAACCAAAGAGTATGGATCCTTGCAGTCACGAAAGCTTCAAATCTAGAATTTACCGAAAGAACCAAAGAATACAATTGTACCATTGGAACCTCCTTTGCCAGTAGCAAAATATAATCATTGGTGTTTTACCCTTTCATCCGGCAACAAGGCTGACACCTTTTTTTTTTACAAGGAGTCTTTCGGCGTCATCTGGTCCAACACCGACGTGAGACTAAGGGGCTCTAAGGAAAGCTGTCTCGGGTGTGGACCAATCAATTTCAAGGACAGTGCCACATATCATTATCAGGTAATTGCGGTAAATGCAAACATGAGTCCTTGTAAAAAAAAAAAGGTGCCAGATGAAATGGTAAAACACCAAATTATCAGTATAACTGTAATTCGCTTTGCGTGCGCGTAATGACCGTGACCCCTATAACAACGCCGCCGCTGCTGCTGTATTCGTTCAGCAAGTCACCACCACGTGACAAAGAAATTTCGCGCACAACCTGCGGGTTTGGAGATGCGCCTTTTTAAAAAAAAAAAAATTCTCTTTACCAGACGTCCCGTAGAGTAGTGAGTTGCGACAAACGAGCCTTTGGCGATGGAGCAAAATCTGCGCCGCTCGCCGCCACGGAGCTGGCTGGACGCGGCGAGGGTGAGCGGAAGTTCGAGCGACGATGATGTTAAAGGCTGCCTTGACGACATCAGCGGCGAGGATGATTGTGGTTCATTTGGTGGCGTGCGACTTTGTGTCTGTGTGTCTGAGTGAGTGTGTGTGTTTGTGTGTAATGAGCGCGACTCCGATCGTAACGCCGCTGTATTCGTCCGGCGAGCAGAAGACAAAGCAGCTGGGAAGAGCACCGGACAAATCGCGTTTGGGGGGCACGGGGGGGGGGGGAGTGGGGGTCTTGACCAAAACGTAGCAGGGTTCGTTCTAAGTTAAAACAATAATCACCGTTAAAATTTGATCTAAAGCTTTCGTGACTGCAGCAATTCATATTCTTTCTTAGTTCCCTCGGTAAAGTCACCACGTTGAAGGGAAACAACGAGTCACGTTGAAGGGAAACATCAAAATAATGATAAAAAAATATATACATGTTTTATTATTTTGTTGTTTCCCTTCAACGTGACTTTACCGAGGGATCCAAGACAATAACAATCACCGCTGTTCAACTCACGACCGTGAAGCCCCCTTGCCGTGCGTTCGCGTGTAGCGCCGCGACGAAGTCAAGCAAAAAAAAAAAAACCCACCACCGCCTCGTGCGTGGACGAGCGTAGTGAATTCTCCTTGGCCACGTCGGCGGGCGAGGCACCGTGGTTTCGTTTGGGCCCACGAGGAGCTCGGCCACCTTTGGCAAGGGCCAGAGTTTGTCGCACTGCCGGTGGATGGGCCAGCGAGCCCGCCCGGGCGCGCGGATGCTGGCGCTCGCGAAGAGCCTTCGCTTAGAGTGGCGGATGCACATCGAGCGTCGCGTGCAGATGAAAGGAGTGGGCGGACCTCATGCGTCAAAGATCACCAAGGTTTCACCCCCGTGTAGCGGTGGCAAGTGCCGTTTAGCGAGCGGCGCCTATGAAGGCCGGGAACGGTTTCACGAAGGGGGGTGGGTGGCTACCAGCATCGCGCCCGACCGCCCTTTGTCTCCCCCCAGTGGCGGCGTTGACTACACACCGCACCGGGTAACTCATTTGAGGCTGAGTCGACCTAGGGGGAGGGCCCGGGACCGGTTCAGATAATCGTCACTGGTGGTGTTGGTGGCCGCGGAGCGGGAATCGAACGCCGGGTCGCCAGGTTCATAGCGCAGCGTAGCGCTAACCGCTACACTATCGCCCCCCTACATACATACTCACGCATACACAGGTAAGACATATATAAACACACACACACATATAGTATACATGCACACATTTTAAAGGCGTAGATTTCCGGTATAGCTTTAACCGAATGTTGGGGTTAAATGCTGGTTGGGAGGACCTATGAAGGCCGGCACGGCATATGAGGGATGTGTGGTAAGAACCAGGCCCTGCCGCCTCACCCACTCACCTACTCACTCACCTACTTACTGACCCATTCACTCACCCACTCATCCTTTTAATCACTCACCAGCTCACACACCCATTCACACACCCGTTCACCCACCCACCCACTCACTCATTTACCCTATCACTCACCCACTCATTCACCCACCAACTCACTCACCCATCCACTCATCCTCTCAATCACTCACCAACTCACACACCCATTCACACACCCGTTCACCCACCCACTCACACATTTACCCTATAACTCACCCACTCATTCACCCACCAACTCACTCACCCACCCACTCATCCTGTCAATCACTCACCAACTCACACACCCATTCACACACCCGTTCACCCACCCACCCACTCACTCATTTACCCTATCACTCACCCACTCATTCACCCACTAACTCACTCACTCACCCACCCACTCATCCTCTCAATCACGCACCAACTCACACACCCATTCACACCCGTTCACCCACCCACTCACCCGTTTACCCTATCACTCACCCACTCATTCACCCACCAACTCACTCACCCACCCACTCATCCTCTCAATCACTCACCCACTCACACACACCCATTTACACACCCACCCACCACTCACTCATTTACCCTATCACTTACCCACTCATTCACCCACCAACTCACTCACCCACCCACTCATCCTCTCAATCACTCACCCATTCACACACACCCATTTACACACCCGTTCACCCACCCACTCACTCATTTACCCTATCGCTCACCCACTCATTCACCCACTTACTCACTCACTCACCCACTCATCCTCTCAATCACTCACCCACTCACACACACCCATTTACACACCCGTTCACCCACCCACTCACCCTTTTACCCTATCACTCACCCACTCATTCACCCACCAACTCACTCACTCACCCACCTACTCATCTTCTCAATCACTCACCCACTCACACACACCCATTTACACACCCGTTCACCCACCCACTCACCCTTTTACCCTATCACTCACCCACTCATTCACCCACCAACTCACTCACCCACCCACTCATCCTCTCAATCACTCACCAACTCACACACCCATTCACACACCCGTTCACCCACCCACTCACCCATTTACCCTATCACTCACCCACTCATTCACCCACCAACTCGCTCACCCACACACTCATCCTCTCAATCACTCACCCACTCACACACACCCATTTACACACCCGTTCACCCACCCACTCACCCATTTACCCTATCACTCACCCACTCATTCACCCACCAACTCACTCACCCACCCACTCATCCTCTCAATCACTCACCCACACACCCACTCATTTACACACTCACTAAAAGACAAAGATCCCCCCTGAATAGCCTGTAACAGACTTTTGTGGGCAAATATTTCTAGTAGCGGGTAGCACTCACTCATCCACGCACTCACTCACTCACCTACTCACTCACTCACTCACCCGTTCACGCACTCACTCAAACACAAACATTCCTCTATAGCCTGCAACAGACTGTCGGGTGTAAGTGCTGTTAGTAGTGAGTAGCAGAGCCTATGAAGGCCGGGCGGACGATGCGGGCGGTGTGACTAACACCACGCCCGGCCGCCTTTGTCTCTCTCCTTGGGACACGCCACCCAAGCAATCACGTTCGGGATCCGTCCCTCGAGTCTCGGCCAGTTCTGCGACGTGCTTGCAAGCGGCGGCGCTGTTGTTCCCGAGATTCAGAGAGCCCGACTTCATTTCGCATTCGTCACGGGCTGGTACTCGGAAGACTCGTGCAGCAAAAAAAAAAAACCAAACACACTCACAAATTTTGACTTAAAGCTTTCGTGACTGCAGTAATTCATATTCTTAGTTTTTTTCGGTAAAGTCACCACGTTGAAGAGAAACAACAAAATAATAAAATATATATATATAAATTAATTTATGCAAACCAACACACCTGAAGATGACCGTTTGTGTTATGGTCGAAACGTCGTGAGAATTTTTTTATTGTTTTATATATATTTATTATTATTTTGTTGTTTCTCTTCAACGTGGTGACTTTACCGAAAAAACTAAGGATACACTCACAAATGTTCTTACTTACCGATGTTGTTGCAGTATCCCGGGTGTGTCGAGTGAATATCACCCCCCCCAACCACCCTTCGCCGGTGCCAGACGGCAATACAGCGGGGGGTTGTGAGCAATGCCATGGAGGGAAGGCCAATTCCATAGTTCATAGTTAGTCCATTTATTTTGGTATAGAGCCCTGTGAGCCATTCGGCTCTTGAATCGGAGTGCAACCGCAACGAGCAAAGAACATGAACAAGAAAAGATCTTAAAGCGACTGTGTGTGTGTTGACTGTGCAAACAGAAAATACGGGAAAAAAACCCATCAAAATATTCCTGAAATAAGCACCGTTACACCAACGCTGTGTGCAAAAATCCCAGTGGGATGCACGTCAAATAACAACAACAACAACCACAAGACAACTAAGATTAAGGCCATCAGTCTAACTCCGTACTACAGCAACAACCACAAGACAACTTAGATTAAGGCCATCAGTCTAACTCCGTACTACAATAAACAACCACAAGACAACTTAGATTAAGGCCATCAGTCTAACTCCGTACTACAACAACAACCACAAGACAACTTAGATTAAGGCCGTCAGTCTAACTCCGTACTACAACAACAACCACAAGACAACTTAGATTAAGGCCATCAGTCTAACTCCGTACTACAATAAACAACCACAAGACAACTTAGATTAAGGCCATCAGTCTAACTCCGTACTACAACAACAACCACAAGACAACTTAGATTAAGGCCATCAGTCTAACTCCGTACAACAACAACAACAACCACAAGAAAACTTAGATTAAGGCCATCAGTCTAACTCCGTACTACAATAAACAAAAACATGGCCAAAAACAAAACAAAAACGTTTTCGAAATCACCAAAACCAAAAGCCATAAATCCAATGTAACAGTGATCATAGGGACTGTGACCGAATTTTTAACAATAAACTACGTCAATAAATTATAACACCAAAATCTAGAGCCGTATTTTTAAGGCCACTGAATAGCAGCGGCAGCTAGGGGTTGTAACAACTCCTCTCGAGCAGTTTTGAGCGAAGATCTCACAGGTAGCGATTCAAGTTTTTCGCCAGTTAATTGGCAAAATCGTCTCCACCGATTCACGGCGCTTGTTGACACTGCAGCGGCCTAAGCGGCGACTCTTGATGTGTGCGAGGATCTGGGAGCGGCCCCCCTCCACTTCAATGAAACTCCCGCTAAACCACGAGCGATATTCAGAACAAAGCTTGTACCGGAGGCCCCGGGGAGGGGAGGGGATGGGAGTCAGGTGTCTATGACGTCTCCATGGCCAAAAAAACCCCCATTTTTGGCTGAGCAAGGAGTTTGAATCCTTGCTATTGCAGTGCACTAGCTCCTGCAAAAAGGCGAGGGGTGGACGTTCCTTCGCTCGGGGTTAAAGAGGCTGCCACACACCAAAAAAAAAGGGGAGTGAGCGGATCTTCTTCTGAACAAAAATGATTGAAAGGGGGGTGTGGGAGCATGGCGGTGAGGTGTGGCGAGGTTAACACGTAGACTTCCGTGACCAATATCGTCCACAATGTCTCATTAAAACCCACCACCACGCAAAACAGAGCCAACTAGTAATGTTTCGATTGAAAGCTTTCGTGACTGCAATGATTCATCTTCTTTGGTTCTTTCGGTAAAGTCACCACCACCACCACCACGTAGAATGAGAATAAAATAATAAATTGATAAAATAAAATGACACGATAATAATATTCTCACACGACGTTTCGGCCACAACACAAGCGGCCTTCATCAGGTAAAGGGACGAGATTCATCTTCTTTGGATCTTTCGGTAAAGTCACCACCAGGTAGAATGAGAATAAAATAATAAATTGATAAAATCAAATAACACAGTAATATTCTCACGACGTTTCGGCCACAACACAAGCGGCCTTCATCAGGTGAAGGGGGCGAGACTGTCTGGTAGGACAGCGCTGGAGTGAGAGAGCCACGTTCAGATCACGGCTTTTAAGCTGTGTGAGAGGAACAAAGAGCCTTAAGATCATTCAACAGACTTCGGGATAAGAAGGCTCAACTAATCGAGTCTCTCACCTTTCTGAAGAGATGCCGCGACTCTAAGGCTCTTTGTTCCTCTCACACAGCTTAAAAGCCGTGATCTGAACGTGGCTCTCTCACTCCAGCGCTGTCCTACCAGACAGTCTCGCTCCCTTCACCTGATGAAGGCCGCTTGTGTTGTGGCCGAAACGTCGTGAGAATATTATTGTGTTATTTTATTTTATCAATTTATTATTTTATTCTCATTCTACGTGACTTTACCGAAAGAACCAAAGAAGATGAATCATTGCAGTCACGAAAGCTTTAAATCGAAATTTAACCGCCTCTACGGGGAGGGATTCCACACATCCTTAAGATCATTCAACAGACTTCGGGATAAGAAGGCTCAACTAATCGAGTCTCTCACCTTTCTGAAGAGATGCCGCGACTCTAAGGCTCTTTGTTCCTCTCACACAGCTTAAAAGCCGTGATCTGAACGTGGCTCTCTCACTCCAGCGCTGTCCTACCAGACAGTCTCGCTCCCTTCACCTGATGAAGGCCGCTTGTGTTGTGGCCGAAACGTCGTGAGATTATTATTTAGCTAACAGCTTAAAGGCCGTGATCTGAACGTGGCTCTTTCACTCCAGCGCTGTCCTACCAGACAGTCTCGCCCCTTCACCTGATGAGGGCCGCTTGTGTTGTGGCCGAAACGTCGTGAGAATATTATTGTGTTATTCCAACTAGTAATGGTTGTCACGTAAACAGAGCACAGCACAAGAGCGCAGAAGGGTGGTCTACACAGCTACGCCTCTATATAAGGAATGAAACTGGTGGACTTCTCCACAAATCTGGCTGTCACCTGATGAAGCTGGTTGTAATTACCGGCGAAACGTCGTTACTCAGACTGTAAATGTTGTGGCTTGGCTCTCCAACACACAACCGGTGTTGCTGTGCTAGTATACTACACTATACACTACTATACACTATACACTACTACACTATACACTACTATACACTACTATACACTATACACTACTATACACTGTACACTACTATACACTACTATACACTACACTACTATACACTACTATACACTTTACACTACTACACTATACACTACACTATTATACACTACACTATGCACTACTATACACTACACTATACACTACTATACACTACACTATACACTACTATACACTATACACTACACTATACACTACTATACACTACACTATACACTACACTATACACTGGTGCTGTACTGGTGACGAATTGGCCACGTTCTGTTCACGTGACAACCCTTACTAGATGGCTGTGTCGGGTGGTGGCGGGTTTTAATGACATTTCCATATTAACGTGATCGAACCCAAATACAATCTCTATTATAGAGGTGCGGTAAGCTATAAGTCCCAGGATACTGTGGGCTCGCCTTCCCATCAAGCAGAGACGAGGATTGGTGGTCGTGGTTACTTACACCCCCACCGAAGATGAACATCAGTGGGAGGGATGCAGGCAAGGCCGATGAGTCAGATGCCTTCTATGAAATCCTGTCTTAGGTGCTGGCTAAAGTGGCCCCTCGGGATAGTCATCCTTTTGGGCGATGTTAATGCCATCATGCAGGCAGCTGGTCTGGAATTAAATGAAGGCATGGGCCGGATCAGCTGAATCACGATGGGAGGAGGCTACTAGATTGTTGTGCAGCGTATGGGCTTGTAATTACCAACACGCTGTTCCGGCATTGGCGCATCCACACAACATAATGGAGTCCAACATCTGCTGGACTATATAGTGGCAGAACAGCGGATTCAGGCCCATGTCCTTGACAACGTGACCTGCCCACTGACCATCATCTTGTCATCTGTAAGATGCGCCTGCCATTCTTCCACTCCGGTGGTGGGTGTGCATCCAGGACCCCATTCAAACCCACAGTGGCTTGGTCTCAGCTAGCTGATGAACGTTTTAAGCAAGAATGTAATCATCGCTTGCAGCTGTGGATGGCATCGCCCCCCACTCTTCCTGATGCCGAGGGGAAATGGGCGAGGTTTAGGACTGTGGCTCATGCAGCTGTAATGGCTGCTTTGGGTACACGGTCCAGACCTCCCCAGAGATCCTGGCTGACGGAGGAGGTGTTCAGGCTGGCTGAGAAAAAAACGACAGGCCCACTCTCACCGTCTACAACATCCCATGTTAGAGAATGAGGAGGCTTACGGCAGCCTTCGTTCAGAGGTTCAGAGAGCTGTGTAGCGCTGCATTGATGGGTGGTGGTTCCTGGTTGCTGAGGAGAAGGAGTCTGCCTCAGTAGCCCGTGATCACAAATCACTCTTTAACTCCATCAAAAAAGTTACTTGCGGCAACTACACCTATCACCATCATTCGTGGAAAGAAAAGTGTTTCCGATCTCCAACCGCCAGGAACAGGCTTGCAGATTTGCTGAGCATTTATGTGAGGTCTTGTTGGAGGGGAAACCCCTCAGCTTGGGAAACAGCATGGGGAAAAAATGGGGATTAACCTGCTGAGGCTGCCATGCCTCAAATATTGTAAGAAGAAGTCACCCCCTGTGATGGGCTGGCTGAAGTGCCATCTGCTGAGGAAGTACTGAAGGCGATCCAGAGTCTGAGACCAGGGAAATCACCGGGTAGAGATGATCTCCCAAGCGAAATGCTGAGGGAGGGTGGCGTTTTTATGCAGACAGCCCTACGTGACATAATAACAGTCTGGACGAATGGAAGTTTGCACAGAATTTGAACGATGCCCTTGTGGTCCCCCTCTCTGTAAGAAGGGGGACCGCACAGACTGTAACAGCTATAGGAGAATCTCCTAACAGCTACGCTGAGGAGAGGCTTACAGAGCCCCAATGCGGTTTCAGTCCAGGACGGTCCTGCACATATGCCAAATTTTCTGTCCGTCATCTACAGCAAAGGTGTAGGGAATTCCAACAGGATCTATATCTCTGCTTTATTGACGTGGTCAAGGCCTATGATACCTTCAACAGGCCAGGGCACTGGGCTGTTCTTCGTGCTTGTGGAGTCTCTGACTCACTGCTCACAATTATTAAGGCAGGCCCGATTAAAACTACGTGGCCAGGAGTCAGAACCGTTCCCTGTTCACCTTGGTACGCAGCAGGGATGTCCTCTGACTGCCACATTAGATAATATATTTTTCGATCACGTAGTTAGTGAAGCCTTTGAGGGCTGTACTAGAGGAATTTCCATTTGGTACAGATATAATGGGAGGCTGATCGATGCCCGGGTGCGGTCAAGGGATGGCTCCCTATTGCTCAACCATGTTACATATGCCGATGATCTGGTGATTGCTGCTCACTCAGAGGAGGAATTGGAGGCACTGCTGCTGAATCTGGAGCGTGCCACTTAGAGTTGTTATCTTACAATCAGCCTACCAAACTAAGCACTTGCCTGGGTACGTTGTACCATCGGACACTCCACCCCCACAACTCCCAATTGGTGATGGGACAGTTGTGGAGAGAGTGGATAGCTTTCCATACCTGGGCAGTGTGCTCATGACCTGCTCCGGTTTTTACAGCAGAGGTGTCACTCCGAATTATTCGAGCGGCAATATCTTTTCATCGGCTGCGTAACACTGGGTGGAAGGAACCTGGTCTGTTACTCGACACGAAGCTTCAGGTTTTCACGGCCACGGTCATTCCCTTTCCAACTCTACTTTTGCGAAACGTGGACTCTCTGAACGGAACATCTTCGCCAGTTAGAAACATTTAGGCTGGCCTGCCTACGATCCATCCTGGGTTTAACCAGACTGGATTGTGTGAGGAGCTCACAAATCCTTGAAAGATCTGGGCAGGGTCCCATCGGTGAGCTCCTCCGGCGGGCAAGGCTGCGATGGCTGGGTCATGTAGCCCACATGCCCAGCCACCGCATGCCGAAACAGCTTTTGTTCGGCCGGATTGAGGGGGCTAAACGGGCGCGGCACGGGCTAGAGAAGAGATGGAGTGATGTGGTACAGGAGGACGTGGAGCTGAGTGGACTTGCCGATGACTGGTACCAGCGGTGTCAAGATCGGCCTCTGTGGAGGAGGCTCGTGAAGGACGCTACTGGGCAGTTGGAGGCAGTCGCCCTGCAACAACAACGGAGGGCGGAGGAGCGAC